>NW_024739437.1:0-11444 GCF_018991925.1 Homarus americanus
CACCTCTGACACTCCCAGGTACACCTTTGACACTCCTTGGTACTCCACTGACATTCCGTGGTACACCTCTGACAATCCCAGGTACACCGCTGACACTGTCAGGTACACCTCCGACACTCCCATTTACACCTCCGACACTCCCAGGTACACTTCTCACACTCCCAGGTACACCTCCGACACTCCCAGCTACTCCTGTGACACTCCCAGGTACACCTGCGACACTCCCAGGTACACCTCTGACACTCCCAGGTACACCTCTGTCACTCCCAGGTACACCTCTGACACTCCCAGGTACACCTCTGACACTCCAAGGTACACCTCCGACACTCCCAGGTACACCTCTGACACTCCCTGGTACACCTTTGACACTCCCAGGTACTCCACTGACATTCCCTGGTACACCTCTGACACTCCCAGGTACACCGCTTACACTGTTAGGTACACCTCCGACACTCCCAAGTACACCTCCGACACTCCCAGGTACACTTCTCACACTCCCAGGTACACCTCCTGACCTCCCAGGTGCACCTCTGACACTCCCAAGTACTCCTGACATTCCCTGTTGCTTCTGACACTCCCAGGCCTTAAACACTCTAGATACACCTCTGGCCTCCCAGGTACACCTCCGGCTTGCTCCCAAGGTACACCTCCCGGCACTCTTTCAAGGCCACCTCTGACCTCCCCGTGCTCCTGACATTCCTGGTACACTTCTGACACTCCCAGGTGCAGCGATCCGACCTCCCAGGTGTTAAGGTGTTCTGGGTAATAAGTTCTATACAGAGAAACACAACACCTGTATAGTTTGTGGGTTCGGTGTGCTGGATAAGTATGTACACAGGGTGAGGGGGTAACACTCTCCAGCTAGGCTCTTGTCACTTCTATAGACGTATGGCAAGTGAGACATTAGCAGCTTCCATACGTCGCCATGCACATTAATTAAGCATGTGGGATATGGTAATAACATTGCCACACGCTGCTAGCTAGGCTGAATAAATAATACATAAATGGAGCACATACATAATATACATACATAATATATAATCCAGCATACATAATATATATACACCTCCCTCCCCCCTATACGCTCATAGCAAAGTCTTGAGCGGACCTTTTCTTTTGGATCCGTTCTGAGCGTCGAGGGACTTGATCACTGGGAAGGGTATGGGACTCAACACTGGTGGCGGGGCCAGCAGAAGGCATTGTTACGGGGCGGAGAAAACGGCGGTTCCTCCACCACACACGACCACTGGGTAACCGCACCTGGTAGTCCCGTGACCTACCGAGACCCATGACTACGCCTACTTTGTCCCAACGTAGGGAGGTCGGGTCCTGAACACGGACTTGGGTGCCGACACTCAACCTGGGGAGAGAACGGGCGTGGTCGTTGTAGCGGGCGACGACGTCCTGAACACGTTCGGCGGCTCGGCGATCACAATCCTCTGTCTTGGCCTGCCACTCCTTGGAGAAGGATTGAGGGTGAGCAGGGACACAAGAACGAAGGGGGCGTCCATACAAAACCTGGGCAGGGGAGCGTCCGGTGTAGTTAGGTGTGTTGCGGAGTTCAAGAAGACCCCGGTCGAAGGCCTCGCAGTCAATGTTCCCAGAAGGGGCCACCTTAAGGATGAGGTGCTTCAGGGATTTGACAGCAGCCTCAGCGTGGCCGTTGGACTGCGGGTAATGGGGTGATGACAACACATGCCGGACTCCCCATCGGTCAAGGAACACAGCAAAGTCCCGGCTTGTGAACTGAGGCCCTCCGTCGGTTCGCAGGCGTACAGGAACGCCCACGTCACGGAAGTAGTGGCGGAACTTGCTGATGGTGGCGGCAGACGTCGTGTCATTACCGCACTTGATGACAACCGGCCAACCAGAGAGACGGTCGACGATAACAAGGAAGGACTTTCCTGACACAGAGAAAAAGTCGGCCGACACAGACTCAAAGGGGCGGGTGGGGTTGTCGTCACTCATGAAGGGTTCCTGCTGCTGGCTGGGTTGTAATACTTGGCAGGGCTCACACGCACGGACAACATTGGAGATGTCGGAGTTGATGCCGGGCCAGAACACAGTCTGTCGTGCACGTCGTTTGGTGGCCTCAGCTCCACGGTGACTGTCGTGAAGGCGAGCCAAGGCGTGGGGACGTGATGCAGCAGGGACAACTACACGTGCTCCGTACAGAACAAGGTCTCCGTCGCAGTAAAGTTCATCGCGGAGTTTCCAATACGGGAGCAGGGTGTTGTGAAGATCGTAGCGGTTGCTAGGAAATCCATTCCTCACACACTCGACAAGTCGGACGTAGGAAGGGTCATCTCGGGCCGCTGTTCGAAGGTCCTCCATTGCCTTGTCGTCATCTGGTGACAGGTCCGAACGAAGGGATTGGACGGCATGGAGAGTGACCACAGTCCTGACGGAAAGAGCGAGGTCGGCGTCGAGCACATGGTCTTCTGGAGTAGGGCGGCTGACGGGAGAGCGGGATAAGGCATCAGGGATGCAGAGCTCCTTACCAGCACGCCACACTGCTGTGAAGATGTACGCCGAGAGCTTCTCTTTCAGACGCTGGAGGCGAGGGTTCTCAACGGCGTCTAGCGTGTAGTGGTTGAGGATCGGGACAAGCGGGCGATGGTCGGTCACTAGGTGAAAGTGTTGCAGGCCTATGAGGTAAAACCTGCACTTGGACATCGCCCAAACCACAGCCAACAGCTCCAACTCAATAGTGGCGTAGCGCGTCTCAGTGTCAGAGAGGAAACGCGAGCCACACTGGACGAGCCGGAACTGCCCTCCACCATGATCCTGCAGTAGGGCGTATCCCACGCCATACAAGCGTGAGGCATCTGTCTGCAGAACTGTCGGCAAGGCTGGGTCAAACGTGGCGAGGACAGGTGGACGAGACAGGGCCTGTTTCACTTGCTGGAAGGCCTTGTCGTGGTCGGGGGTCCACAGGAATGTCCTCTTGGGGCTCATCAGGGGGCGAAGTGGTTGAGCAGCTGCGGAGATGTCCGACGAAAACTCTGCTAACTGGTTGACGAGACCGATGAAGGACCTCAAGTCGGTCAGGTTAGCAGGGGTGGGAAAATCCGTGATGGCGCGGACCTTTTCCGGGTCAGCTGCGATACCATTCCCTGAGAGGGTGTACCCACAAAAGTCAACTGAAGAGCTGGCCAGAACAAACTTGTCGGCATTTAGGGTAATGCCGTGCTTCCGGCACCTGTTGAGTACCTCGTAGATACGGCAGAGGTGATCCATATAATCCTCGTCGTACACGAGTATGTCGTCGACCACTTTCACACAGTTTGCCAGACCTTGTGAGTGGTCGGTCTTCTTCGGCAAGCTCTATCTGCCAGTATCCACACAGGGCGTCCATCGTCGTGAAGAAGCGCGCCTTCGGGTTCACACTGCGTATAGCTGCAAAGGGCGTGGGAGAAGGGTGCGCAGGACGAGACACCTGGCTGTTGAGCTTGGAGAGGTCAGTGGTGATCCGAACACCACCTTTAGGTTTTGCGACGACAACCATCGGGTGACACCATGGAGACGGGTCATCGCCGGTTGGTGCAATAATTTCTTGGGCGACCATGGAGTCCAGCTCGTTTTTGACCGCCTCGCGGAAGGCCAGGGGAACCAGTCGAGGGGTGTAAATAGCGAAGGGCTTCGCGTCGTCCCTCAGGTGGATCCTCATGGGGGGACCTACCATCTTCTTGAGAGGCTTGGATTCCAGAGCGGACTTGGTCACCAGAACGTCGCTAAATTCCTTCAGGAAGTACTTCCGAGCATCCGAAGGAGAGGTGTCACTGGCAAGAGGCAGGGGTAGGGCGGCAGCAGGGTCGTTGCTGCTCCCTTTTTGCACCCTGTTGGCGTGTTTTACCTCAAGAATAGGTTTGGGGAAGTCCTGGGAGATGATGGCCAACTCTTGACAATGTCTGTAGGACAGCAAAGGAGTCGGGACACCGTTATGCACATCAATCCAGGCTTGACACGACCTGTTGCCAAAGGTGACTTGTGCTTGGAGTGAACCCAGGGCCGGGGTCATCTGTGAACCATCTGCCATAAAGCGGAGATCCTTGGGGGGCGGTCCTAGATCACTTGGAGAGAGCCCCAAGCATTGCAAATGCTGGGGACCGATGACTGTAGCATCAGCGCCGGTGTCGGGCAACATCTGGAGACGGGATGACACACTGCGGTAGGTCACAATGACACTGATGTACTGGGGGACTTTGGTCCTGGGACGCGGGGGGGAGCACACATTCCTAATATGGCTCGAGCGTTGTCCAGGGTCGTCATGCCTCTGATTGGAAGACTGTGGGCGGCCCTCTCTGGTGGAAGGGCGCTGAAGCTTCCGCCGACGCTGTCCCTTGGGTTTGTTGGAAGGGCAACACTTGTCATAGTGGCCCAGACGACCGCACACATTGCACTGGACGTACTTAGCTGGGCACCGCACTGTGAGCGACCAGTGGCCCTTACGGTCACAACTGTTGCAGGTAGACTGAGCAGCTGGACACACCTGTGTTCCGTGCTGCTTACCACAGTTGTTACAAAATGAACCGGGCGTGGACGTGGTGGGCGAAGGCGTAGGAGCAGACTTCTTGTCCTTCTTGTACCGGGAAACAGCGCGTACAGCTGTAGGGGGAGCACGGATGGCAGAGGTGGCACACCTGGCAGCCTCATAGGAGCGACATATCGTCAACACATCCTGAAGAGAAGAGGAAGAGTCGAGGGAGGTGAGGCGTTGGACAAGTTCCTCGTCCTTAACACCCATCAAGATCACCTGCTTCAACTGGGTCTCCTCGCACTGCTGGTGGTGGCCTAGACATATATCTACCTCTTCCGAGGCTCCCTTAAGACGTACATAAAAGGCATCAAAAGACTCACCCTCCATCTGTCTGCAGCTAAACAATTCCCTCCTGCGCAGAGCTTCATTCTGC
The DNA here is from genome assembly GCF_018991925.1 of Homarus americanus. Classification (NCBI taxonomy): domain Eukaryota; kingdom Metazoa; phylum Arthropoda; class Malacostraca; order Decapoda; family Nephropidae; genus Homarus; species Homarus americanus. The sequence goes on from NW_024739437.1 coordinate 4,914, forward strand.
TGTCCTTTGATGTGCCGTTGTAGAATGTCCAGTACATCCTCTACAGACAGCGAAGAGGTTGGGGGTACCTGCAACGTATGTTCTAAGACACGCTGAACTTCCAAGGACAGGCACATACGCAGCTGGATGAGTTGTTTAGGCTGTGACAAACTCTGGAGATCCACCATTGTAGAATAGTCAGTCCACCGTCGCCGCCATTCACGAAAAGTCTGGAAATTCACATCAGGCTTCAAGATGGGCGGTGTTTGAGCTGCTGCTTTAGGTGGGGCTGGGGGGCGTGAAGGAAGCATGGATGAGGTATCTGAACCAGTCAGTACCGAGGCAGTGTTAGAGCCAGGGGCTTGGTTAACAGTGAGGCGAGATATCAAAGCTTCAAACCGTGCACTGTCTTCCAATCTCCGTTGGTGGTCTCGTTCTGCCTCTGCTTGCCTTCTGTGCTCATCCGCCAAACGTCTGTGAGCTTCATCCTCGCGTCTCTCATCTCTCATAAACTTCAGTAAAGCAATTATCTCTGGAGACAACGCTGAATATTGAGGTGAAGGACTGCGCGATGTTGTGGGGGCTGGAGCGTCGTGGCCGGCCTGGTCATCCATCTCTGCGGGACTATCATCCGCTTGACTCATCCAGGCGCTGGCTCCACGGCTACGTAAGGCATGAGACATAACTACTTCATCTGTGTACTGTGTCTTAAATCAGTGTTGACCGGTCAGCCCGTCGTATCAACAAGATTTCAGACAAAAAAAATTAATTAAATACACAGATAAGTAGGTTATATATATAAAATATATATAAGGAAGCCGCCGGTCAGCGAGTGTTAGTACATGTATGTGTGTGTGCGCGCCTTGGGCAGCGTCTCGCTGGGGGGGAGAGGAGGGAGAAGTGCGGCGACTCGTGGTCAGTCCAGTTACCCTCAGGACGCGGTTAGAGAAGGGTGCACTGAACTCTACTCCCAACAAATGCCCAGAACATGCCGTATACCTTGGGAATCCGTTCGAACAAGGTCACACATGAATGGCACGAAACACACAATGCACTAAACACTTCACAGAAAATCACTGTCACTGGCACTGCTCAAAGTTGCGAAATTCTTCGAGGGACGACGCGGTGGTTGACACAAGGCGGGTGTCCATAAGCCGGCTTTCACAAACTTTGCACTAATCACTCGTAATTATCCAGTAAGATTACGCACTGCGCCATGTTAGGTGTTCTGGGTAATAAGTTCTATATACAGGAGAGAACACAAACACCTGTATAGTTTTGTAGGTTCGGTTTACTGGATAAGAGTATGTACACAGAGGTGGGGGGTAGCACTCCTCAGCTAGGCTCCTTGTCAACTGCTATAGACGACGTATGGCAAGTGATACATTAGCAGCTTCCATACGTCGCCAGGCACATTAATTAAGCATGTGGGATATGGTAATAACATTGCCACACGCTGCTAGCTAGGCTGAATAAATATAAATGGAGCACATACATAATATACATACATAATACATAATCCAGCATACATAATATACATACACCCAGATACACCTCTGACACTCCCAGGTACATCTCTGACACTCCCAGGTACACCTCTGACACTGCCAGGTACAGCTCTGACAATCCCAGGTACTCCTTTGACACTCCCAGGTACACCTCCGACACTCCCAGGTACACCTCTGACACTCCCAGGTACACCTCCGATATTCCCAGGTACACCTCAGATATTCCCAGGTACACCTCTGATACTCCCAGGTACAGCTTTGAGACTCCCAGGTACTTCACTGACACTCCTTGGTACACCTCTGACACTCCCAGGTACTCCTCTGACACTCCCTGGTTCACTTCTGAGACTCCAAGGTACTCCTCTGACACTCCCTGGTACACCTCCGATATTCCCAGGTAACCCTACGATATTCCCAGCTACACCTCCGATACTCCAAGGTACACCTTTGAGACTCCCAGGTACTTCACTGACACTCCCAGGTATACCACTGACATTCCCAGGTACACCTCTGATACTCCCTGGTACACCTCTGACACTCCCAGGTACACCTCAGACACTCCCTGGTTCTCCCCTGACACTCCCAGGTACACCTCCGACATTCCCAGGTACACCTCCGACACTCCCAGGTACACCTCTGCCACTCCCAGGTACACCTCTGACACTCCAATGTACACCTCCGACACTCCCAGGTACACCTCTGACACTCCCAGGTACACCTCTGACACTCCCAGGTACACCTCTGACACTCCCAGGTACACCTCTGATACTCCCAGATACACCTTTGACACTCCCAGGTACTGCACTGACATTCCCTGGTACACCTCTAACACTCCCAGGTACACCGCTGACACTGCCAGGTCCACCTCCGACACTCCCAAGTACACCTCCGACACTCCCAGGTACACTTCTGACACTCCCTGGTACACCTCTGAGACTCCCAGGTACACCTCAGACATTCCCTGGTTCTCCCCTGACACTCCCAGATACACCTCGGACATTCCCAGGTACACTTCTCACACTCCCAGGTACACCTCCAACACTCGCAGGTACACCTCTGACACTCCCAGGTACACCTCTGACACTCCCAGGTACACCTCTGACACTCCCAGGTTCATCTCTGACACTCCCAGGTACATATCTGACACTCCCAGGTACTCCACTGACACTCCCAGGTACACCTCCGACACTCCAGTGCCTCCTGGCCACTCGGGTACACCTCTGACACTCCCAGGTACACCTCCTGACCTCCCAAGGCCCATGACACTCCCAGGTGCTCACCTGACCTCCCAGGTACACCTGAGACACTCCCAGGCCACCACTTGACACTCCCAGGTACACCTCTGACCTCCCAAATTACACCTCGGCCTCCCAGGTGCACCTCGGCTTGCTCCCAGGCCTCCGACACTCCCAGGTACACTTCTTACACTCCCAGGTACTCTTCCGACACTCCCAGGTAGACTTCTGACACTCCCAGGTACACCGCTGACACTCCCAGGTACACCTCTGACACTCCGAGGTACATCTCTGACACTCCCAGGTATTCCACTGACACTCCCTGGTACACCTCTGACACTCCCAGGTACACCTCTGACACTCCCAGCTACACCTCTGACACTCCCAGGTACACCTCTGACACTCCCAGGTACACATCTGATACTCCCACGTACACCGTTGACACTCCCAGGTACTCCACTGACATTCCCTGGTACACCTCTGACACTCCCAGGTACACCGCTTACACTGCCAGGTCCACCTCCGACACTGCCAAGTACCTCTCCGACATTCCCAGGTACCTCTCACACTCCCAGGTACCTCCGACACTCCCGGGTGCACACCTCTGACACTCCCCAGGTACCTCTGACACTCCCAGGTGCACCTCCGACACTCCCAGGTGCACCCTCCTGACACTCCCAGGTACACCTCTGGGGCACTCCCAGGTACACCTCTGACACTCCCAAGTACCTCTGACACTTCCAGGTACACCTCCAACACTCCCAGGTACCTTCATACACTCCCAGGTACACCCTCCTGACCTCCAGGTACACCTTTGACCACTCCCAGGTACTCCACTGACATTCCCTGGTACACCACTGACTCTCCCAGGTACATGTCCGACACTCCCAGATACACCTCTGACACTCCCAGGTACATCTCTGACACTCCCAGCTACACCTCTGACACTGCCAGGTACACCTCTGACAATCCCAGGTGCTCCTGTGACACTCCCAGGTACACCTCCGTCGCTCCCAGGTACACCTCTGCCAGGTACACCTCTGACACTCCCAAGTACTCCACTGACATTCCCTGGTACACTTCTGACACTCCCAGATACGCGTCCGACACTTCCAGATACACCTCTGACACATCCAGGTACATCTCTGACACTCCCAGGTACACCTCTGACACTACCAGGTACAGCTCTGACAATCCCAGGTACTCCTGTGATACTCCCAGGTACACCTCCGACACTCCCAGGTACATCTCTGACACTGCCAGGTACACCTCTGACACTCCCAAGTACTCCACTGACATTCCCTGGTACACTTCTGACACACCCAGGTACATCTCTGATACTCCCAGGTACACCTCTGACACTGCCAGGTAAAGCTCTGACAATCCTGGGTACTCCTGTGACACTCCCAGGTACACCTCCGACACTCCCAGGTACACCTCTGACACTCCCAGGTACACCTCCGATATTCCCAGGTACACCTCAGATATTCCCAGGTACACCTCTGATACTCCCAGGTACTCCTTTGAGACTCCCAGGTACTTCACTGACGCTCCCTGGTACACCTCTGACACTCCCAGATACTCCTCTGACACTCCCTGGTTCACTTCTGAGACTCCAAGGTACACTGACACTCCCTGGTACACCTCCGATATTCCCAGGTAACCCTCCGATATTCCCAGTTACACCTCCGATACTCCCAGGTACACCTTTGAGACTCCCAGGTACTTCACTGACACCCCCTGGTATACCCCTGACATTCCCAGGTACACCTTTGACTCTCCCAGGTACACCTCTGATACTCCCAGGTACACCTCTGACACTCCCAGGTCCGCCTCCGACACTCCCAGCTACAACTCCGACACTCCCAGGTAAACCTCCGATACTCCTAGGTACACCTCTGACACTCCCAGGTACACCTCTGACATTCCCAGGTACACCTCCGACACTCCAAGGTACACCTCTGACAATCCCAGGTACACCTCTGACAATCCCAGGTACACCTCTGACACTCCCAAGTACACCTCTGACACTTCCAGGTACACCTCCAACACTCCCAGGTACCTCCGACACTCCCAGGTGCACTTCTTACACTCTGGTACACCTCCGACACTCCCAGGTACACCTCTGACACTCCCAGGTACACATCTGACATTCCAGGTACACCTCTGGCCCACTCCCCCAGGTACATCTCTGACTCCCAGGTACCTTTGACCTCCCAGGTACTCACCCTGACATTCCCTGGTACACCTCTGACACCCAGGTACACCGCTGACTTTTCATCAGGTACCTCGACACTCCCAAAGTACACCTCCGACCTCCCAGGTACGCCTTCTCACACTCCCGGGTACCTCCGACACTCCAGTTACTCCTGTGACACTCCCAGGTACACCTCCGACACTCCCCAGGTACACCTCTGACACTCCCAGGTACCACCTCTGACACTACAAATGCCTCCACTGACATTCCTGGTACACTTCTGACACTCCCAGATACGCGTCCGACCTCCCCAGATACACCTCTGACATCCAGGTGCATCTCTGACCTCCCAGGTACACCTCTGACACTGCCAGGTACAGCTCTGACAATCCCAGGTACTCCTGTGATACTCCCAGGTACACCTCCGACACTCCCAGGTACACCTCTGACACTGCCAGGTACACCTCTGACACTCAAAAGTACTCCACTGACATTCCCTGGTACACTTCTGACACACCCAGGTACATCTCTGATACTCGCAGGTACACCTCTGACACTGCCAGGTACAGCTCTGACAATCACAGGTACTCCTGTGACACTCCCAGGTACACCTCCGACACTCCCAGGTACACCTCTGACACTCCCAGGTACACCTCCGATATTCCCAGGTACACCTCAGATATTCCCAGGTACACCTGTGATACTCCCAGGTACACCTTTGAGACTCCCAGGTACTTCACTGACGCTCCCTGGTACACCTCTGACACTCCCAGGTACTCCGCTGACACTCCCTGGTTCACTTATGAGACTCCAAGGTACACTGACATTCCCTGGTACACTTCTGACACTCCCTGGTACACCTCTGACACTCCCAGGTACAGCTCTGACAATCCTAGGTACTCCTGTGATACTCCCGGGTACACCTCCGACACTCCCAGGTACACCTCTGACACTGCCAGGTACACCTCTGACACTCCCAAGTACTCCACTGACATTCCCTGGTACACATCTGACACACCCAGGTACATCTCTGTTACTCCCAGGTACACCTCTGACACTGCCAGGTACAGCTCTGACAATCACAGGTACTCCTATGACACTCCCAGGTACACCTCCGACACTCACAGGTACACCTCTGACACTCCCAGGTACACCTCCGATATTCCCAGGTAACCCTCCGATATTCCCAGGTACACCTCCGATACTCCCAGGTAAACCTTTGAGACTCCCAGGTACTTCACTGACACCCCCTGGTATACCCCTGACATTCCCAGGTACACCTTTGACTCTCCCTGGTACACCTCTGATACTCCCAGGTACAACTCTTACACTCCCAGGTCCGCCTCCGACACTCCCAGGTACAACTCCGACACTCCCAGGTAAACCTCCGATACTCCTAGGTACATCTAAGACACTCCCAGGTACACCTCTGACACTCCCTGGTACACCTCTGACACTCCCAGGTACACCTCAGACACTCCCTGGTTCTCTGACACTCCCAGGTACACCTCAAACATTCCCAGGTACACTTCTCACACTCCAGGCCTCAAACGCCTCCCAGGTACACCTCCTGACACTCCCAGGTACCTCTGACACTCCAAAGGCACACCTT
>NW_024739438.1:0-4985 GCF_018991925.1 Homarus americanus
GTATGTCATGTCTTGTTTCTGTGTGTGTCTGTATGTCCATGTCTTTTGTTTCTGTGTGTGTCATATGTCATGTCTTTGTTTCTGTGTGTCTGTATGTCATGTCTTTGTTTCTGTGTGTGTCTGTATGTCATGTCTTTGTTTCTGTGTCTGTCTGTATGTCATGTCTTTGTTTCTGTGTCTGTCTGTATGTGTTTCTTCTGTTTCTGTGTGTGTCTGTATGTCATGTATTTGTTTTGTGTCTGTATGTCATGTCTTTGTTTCTGTGTCTCTCTGTATGTCATGTCTTTGTTTCTGTGTGTGTCTGTATGTCATGTCTTTGTTTCTGTGTGTGTCTGCAGGTCATGTCTTTGTTTCTGTGTGTCTGTATGTCATGTCTTTGTTTCTGTGTGTCTGTATGTCATGTCTTTGTTTCTGTGTCTGTCTGTATATGTCATGTCTTTGTTTCTGTGTGTCTGTATGTCATGTCTTTGTTTCTGTGTGTGTCTGTATGTCATGTCTTTGTTTCTGTGTCTGTCTGTATGTCATGTCTTTGTTTCTGTGTCTGTCTGTATGTCATGTCTTTGTTTCTGTGTGTGTCTGTATGTCATGTCTTTGTTTTGTGTGTGTCTGTATGTCATGTCTTTGTTTCTGTGTGTGTCTGTATGTCATGTCTTTGTTTCTGTGTCTGTCTATATGTCATGTCTTTATTCTGTGTCTGTCTGTATGTCATGTCTTTGTTTCTGTCTGTGTCTGTATGTCATGTCTTTGTTTCTGTGTGTCTGTCTGTATGTCATGTCTTTGTTTCTGTGTGTCTTATGTCATGTCTTGTTTCTGTGTGTGTCTGCATGTCATGTCTTTGTTTCTGTGTGTGTCTGTATGTCATGTCTTTGTTTCTGTGTGTGTCTGTATGTCATGTCTTTGTTTCTGTGTCTGTCTGTATGTCATGTCTTTGTTTCTGTGTCATCAGTATGTCATTTCTTTGTTTCTGTGTGTCTGTAAGTCATGTCTTTGTTTCTGTGTGTGTCTGTATGTCATGTCTTTGTTTCTGTGTGTGTCTGCTTATGTCATCTTTGTTTCTGTGTCTGTCTGTATGTCTCATGTCTTTGTTTCTGTGTCTGTGTCTGTATGTCATGTCTTTGTTTCTGTGTCTCTGTCTGTATGTCATGTCTTTGTTTCTGTGTGTCTCTATGTGTGTGTCTTTGTTTCCTGTGTCTTGTCTGTATGTCATGTCTTTGTTTCTGTGTCTGTCTGTATGTCATGTGTCTTTGTTTCTGTGTGTGTGTCTTATGTCATGTCTTTGTTTCTGTGTGTGTCTGTATGTCATGTCTTTGTTTCTGTGTGTGTCTGTATGTCATGTCCTTTGTTTCTGTGTCTGTCTGTATAGCCATGTGCTTTGTTTCTGTGTGTGTCTGTATGTCATGTCTTTGTTTCTGTGTCTGTCTGTATGTCATGTCTTTGTTTCTGTGTCTGTCTGTATGTCATTTCTTTGTTTCTGTGTGTGTCTGTATGTCATGTCTTTGTTTCTGTGTCTGTCTGTATGTCATGTCTTTGTTTCTGTGTGTGTCTGTATGTCATGTCTTTGTTTCTGTATTGTCTGTATGTCATGTCTTTGTTTCTGTGTCTGTCTGTATGTCATGTCTTTGTTTCTGTGTCTGTCTGTATGTCATGTCTTTGTTTCTGTGTGTGTCTGTATGTCATGTCTTTGTTTTCTGTGTGTCTGTCTGTATGTCATGTCTTTGTTTCTGTGTGTGTGTCTGGCCTTCTCATGTCTTTGTTTCTGTGTCTGTCTGTATGTCATGTCTTTGTTTCTGTGTCTGTCTGTATGTCATGTCTTTGTTTCTGTGTGTGTCTGTATGTCATGTCTTTGTTTCTGTGTGTCTGTATGTCATCTTTGTTTCTGTGTGTGTCTGTATGTCCCTTATCTTTGTTTCTGTGTCTGTCTGTATGTCATGTCTTTTGTTTCTGTGTCTGTCAGTATGTCATGTCTTTGTTTCTGTGTGTGTCTGTAAGTCATGTCTTTGTTTCTGTGTGTGTCTGTATGTCATGTCTTTGTTTCGTATTATTGTGTCTGGATATCATGTCTTTGTTTCTGTGTGTGTCTGTATGTCATGTCTTTGTTTCTGTGTGTCTGTATGTCATGTCTTTGTTTCTGTGTCTGTCTGTATGTCATGTCTTTGTTTCTGTGTGTCTGTATGTCATGTCTTTGTTTCTGTGTGTTTCTGTTATGTCATGTATTTGTTTCTGTGTCTGTCTGTATGTCATGTCTTTGTTTCTGTGTGTGTGTCTGTATGTCATGTCTTTTGTTTCTGTGTGTCTGTATGTCATGTCTTTGTTTCTGTGTGTGTCTGTATGTCATGTCTTTGTTTCTGTGTCTGTCTGTATGTCATGTCTTTGTTTCTGTGTGTGTCTGCATGTCATGTCTTTGTTCTGTGTGTGTCTGTATGTCATGTCTTTGTTTCTGTGTGTGTCTGTATGTCATGTCTTTGTTTCTGTGTGTGTCTGTATGTCATGTCTTTGTTTTCTGTAGCCTGTCTGTATGTCATGTCTTTGTTTCTGTGTGTCTGTATGTCATGTCTTTGTTTCTGTGTCTGTCTGTATGTCATGTCTTTGTTTCTGTGTGTGTGTGTCTGTATGTCATGTCTTTGTTTCTGTGTCTGTCTGTATGTCGCTGTCTTTGTTTTCTGTGTGTGTCTGTATGTCATGTCGCTTTGTTTCTGTATGTGTGTCTGTATGTCATGTCTTTGTTTCTGTATGTCTGTCTGTATGTCTTGTCTTTGTTTCTGTGTCTGTCTATGTCATGTCTTTGTTTCTGTATTGTCTGTATGTCATGTCTTTGTTTCTGTATTGTGTCTGTATGTCATGTCTTTGTTTCTGTGTCTGTCTGTATGTCATGTCTTTGTTTTCTGTGTGTGTCTGTATGTCATGTCTTTGTTTCTGTGTCTGTCTGTATGTCATGTCTTTGTTTCTGTGTGTGTCTGTATGTCATGTCTTTGTTTCTGTGTCTGTCTGTATGTCATGTCTTTGTTTCTGTGTGTGTCTGCATGTCATGTCTTTGTTTCTGTGTCTGTCTGCATGTCATGTCTTTGTTTCTGTGTGTGTCTGTATGTTATGTCTTTGTTTCTATGTCTGTCTGTATGTCATGTCTTTGTTTCTGTGTCTGTCTGTATGTCATGTCTTTGTTTCTGTGTCTGTCTGTATGTCATGTCTTTGTTTCTGTGTGTGTCTGTATGTCATGTCTTTGTTTCTGTGTGTGTCTGTATGTCATGTCTTTGTTTCTGTGTGTGTCTGTATGTCATGTCTTTGTTTCTGTGTCTGTCTGTATGTCATGTCTTAGTTTCTGTGTCTGTCTGTATGTCATGTCTTTGTTTCTGTGTGTCTGTATGTCATGTCTTTGTTTCTGTGTCTGTCTGTATGTCATGTCTTTGTTTCTGTGTGTGTCTGTATGTCATGTCTTTGTTTCTGTGTCTGTCTGTATGTCATGTCTTTGTTTCTGTGTGTGTCTGTATGTCATGTCTTTGTTTCTGTGTCTGTCTGTATGTCATGTCTTTGTTTCTGTGTGTGTCTGTATGTCATGTCTTTGTTTCTGTGTGTGTCTGTATGTCATGTCTTTGTTTCTGTGTCTGTCTGTATGTCATGTCTTTGTTCCTGTGTCTGTCTGTATGTCATGTCTTTGTTTCTGTGTGTGTCTGCATGTCATGTCTTTGTTTCTGTGTCTGTCTGTATGTCATGTCTTTGTTTCTGTGTCTGTCTGTATGTCATGTCTTTGTTTCTGTGTGTGTCTGTATGTCATGTCTTTGTTTCTGTGTGTGTCTGTATGTCATGTCTTTGTTTCTGTGTCTGTCTGTATGACATGTTTTTGTTTCTGTGTCTGTCTGTATGTCATGTCTTTGTTTCTGTGTCTGTCTGTATATCATGTCTTTGTTTCTGTGTGTGTCTGTATGTCATGTCTTTGTTTCTGTGTCTGTCTGTATGACATGTCTTTGTTTCTGTGTGTGTCTGTATGTCATGTCTTTGTTACTGTGTCTGTCTGTATGACATGTCTTTGTTTCTGTGTCTGTCTGTATGTCATGTCTTTGTTTCTGTGTGTGTCTGTATGTCATGTCTTTGTTTCTGTGTCTGTCTGTATGTCATGTCTTTGTTTCTGTGTCTGTCTGTATGTCATGTCTTTGTTTCTGTGTCTTTCTGTATGTCATGTCTTTGTTTCTGTGTGTGCCTGTCATGTCTTTGTTTCTGTGTATTATTGTCTGTATGTCATGTCTTTGTTTCTGTGTGTCTGTGTCTGTATGTGTCTTTGTTTCTGTGTGTTCAGGCGTCATGTCTTTTGTTTCTGTGGGTGAGGCGTCTTTGTTTCGTAGTATTCAATGAATGTTGCTTTGCTTCTGTGTGTGTCTGCATGTCATGTCCTTTGTTTCTGTGTCTGTCTGCATGTCGTGTCTTTTGTTTCTGGTTCGTCTGTATGTCACGTCTTCAGTTTCTGTTTGGTTATCAGGGTCACTGTTTTGTTTAGCGTCGCGTCTTTGTTTCTGTATGATATGTCTTGTTTTCTGTATGTCATGTCTTTGTGCCGGTTTAAGTTACGTTCTTGTTCTGTGGTTCAGGTGCTCGTCTTTGTTTCTGGTTTTGTAAGTCATGTTCTTTGTTTCTGTGTGTGTCTGTATGTCATGTCTTTTGTTTCTGTGTGTGTCTGTAGCGTCATGTCTTTAATTTTGGTGTGTGTTCACGGTTTTGTTTTAGGTCTGTATCCATAACGTCTTGTTTTTAGGTTTTAGGCGACATGTCTTTGTTTCCTGTGTCTGTCTGTGCTGTCATGTCTTTGTTTCCCGTGTCTGTCTGGTGGTTTTGTTTTGTCGTACATGGTTTTGTTTCCTGTGCAGTACGGTATGTTGCTTTGTTTTTGTGTGTCTGTATGTCATGTCTTTGTGTCTCATGGCGTCTGTAGTGTTGTTTCTTGTGTTTTTTGGTGTCCATTTTGTTTTGAGTCTGTCTGTATGTCATGTCTTTGTTTC
>NW_024739439.1:0-14139 GCF_018991925.1 Homarus americanus
GTATAACAAAAGTCCCCTGATCGAGTATAAAAAAGTCCCATGGTCCAGTATAACAAAGTCCGCTGATCGAGTATAAAAAAGTCCCCTGGCCCAGTATAATAAAGTCCGCATATCGAGTATAACAAAGTCCCCTGATCGATTATAACAAAGTCCCCTGGACGAGTAAAGAAAAGGGCCCTGATCGAGTATAACAATGTCTCCTGACCGAGTATTACAAAGCCCCCTGGACGAGTATAACAAAGTCCCCTCGACGAGTATAACAAAGTCCCCTGACCGAGTATAACAAAGTCCCTGATCGAGTATAACAAAGTCTCCTGGACCAGTATAACAAAGTCCCCTGATCGAGTATAACAAAAGTCCTCTGATCGAGTATAACAAAGTCCCCTGATTGAGTATACCAAAGTCCCCTGATCGAGTATAACAAGGTCCTCTGGGTGAGTATAACAAAGTCCCCTGATCGAATATAACATATCCCCTGATCGAGTAAAACAAAGTCCTCTGGTCGAGTATAAAAAAGTCCCCTTCTCGAGTATAACAAAGTCTCTAGATCCAGGTATAACCAAAGGCCCTCATCGAGTATAACAAAGTCCATTGTTGGGTCAAGAGTATAAAAGGTCCGTGGTCGGTATGCAAAGTCCCTTATCCAGGTTTAACAAAGTCCCCTGGTCGAGGTAGCAAGTCCCTGATCGGGTATAATAAGCCTTCTGATCGGTATAACAAAGTCTCCTGGTCTGGTGTATAACAAAGTCCCTGGTCAGTAAAACAAAGTCCCTGATCGAGGTATAGCACTTCCACTGCTCCCGAGTGCGCAGCACGTCTCCTGTTTGATATAGCAAAGTCCCCAGATCCAGGCATAACAAAGTCCCCTGATCGATTATAACAAAGTCCCCTGGTCGAGTATAGCAAAGGGCCCTGATCGAGTAAGACAAAGTCCCCTGATCGAATATAACAAAGTCCCCTGACCGAGTATAACAAAGCCCCCTGGACGAGTATAACAAAGTCCCCTGACCGAGTATAACAAAGTCCCTAATCGAGTATAACAAAGTCCCCTGGTCCAGTATAACAAAGGCCTCTGGGCGAGTATAACAAAGTCCCTTCGTGGAGAATAACAAAGTCCCCTGATCCTAGTATAACAAAGCCCGCTGGATGAGTATAACAAAGTCCCCTGATCGAGTATAACAAAGTCCTCTGATCGAGTATAACAAAGTCACCTGGTCGAGTATAACATATCCCCTAATCGAGTATAACAAAGTCCTCTGATCGAGTATACCAAAGTCCCCTGATCGCGTATAAAAAAGTCCCCTAATCAAGTATAACAAAGTCCCCAGATCGAGTATAACCAAGTCCCTGATCAGGTATAACAAATTCCCTTATCGAATATAACAAAGTCCCCATGATCAGTATATCAAATCCCCTGGTCGAGGTATAACAAAAGTTTTTCCTAATCAGCGAGTATAACAAAAGTCCTCTGATCGGAAATTATAATCCACATATCGGTATATAACAAATTCCCCTAATCGAATATAACAAAGTCCCTTGATCGAGTATAACAAAATCCCCTGGTCGAGTATAACAAAGTTTTCTAATCGAGTATAACAAAGTCCTCTCATCGAGTATAACAAAGTCCCCTGATCGAGTATAACAAAGTCCACTAATCAAGTATAACAAAGTCCGCTGATCAAGTGTAATAAAGTCCTCTGGTCGGGTATAACAAAGTCCCCTGATCGAGTATAACAAAGTCCCCTGGTCGAGTACAACAAGGTCCCCTCATCGTTTATAACAAAACCCCCTCATCGAGTATAGCAAAGTTCATTGGTCAAATATAGGAAAGTCAACTGATCGAGTATGACAAAGTTCCCTGATTAATTATAAAAAATTTCCCTGGTCGAGTATAACAATGTTCCCTGATCGAGTATAACAAAGACCTCTGGTCAAGTATAACAAAGCCCCCTCATCGAGTATAACAAAGGCCCCTAATCGAGTATAACAAAGTCCCCTGATTGACTATAACATATCCCCTGATCGAGTATAAGAAAGTCCCTTGATCGAGTATAACAAAGCCTCCTAATCGAGTATAACAAAGTCCCCTGATCGAGTATAAGAAAGCCCCTTGCTCGAGTATAAGAAAGTCCCCTGATCGAGTATAACAAAGTCCCTAGATCGAGTATAATAACGGCCCCTCATCGAGTATAACAAAGTCCATTGGTCATGTATAAAAAAGTCCCCTGGTCGTGTATAACAAAGTCCCCTGATCGAGTATAACAAAGTCCCCTGGTCGAGTATAGCAAAGTCCCCTGATCGAGTATAACAAAGCCTCTTGATCGAATATAACAAAGTCCCCTGGTCCAGTATAACAAAGTCCCCTGACCGAGTATAACATATCCCCTGCTTGAGTATAACAACGTCTCCTGGCCCAGTATAACAAAATCCCCAGATCGAGCATAACAAAGTCCCCTGATCGATTATAACAAAGTCCTTTGGTCGAGTATAACAAAGGGCCCTGAACGAGTAAGACAAAGTCCCCTAATCGAGTATAACAAAGTCCCCTGATCCTAGTATAACAAAGCCCCCTGGACGAGTATAACAAAGTCCCCTGATCGAGTATAACATGGTCCCTGATCGAGTATAACAAAGTCTCTCTCTGTTGATATATGAGTCCCCAGATCGAGCACCAACAAGAGTCCCTGGTCGAGAATAACAGGGCCCTGAGTCAGGTATAACAAGGGCCCTGATCGGGCTAAATAAAAGTCCTGTTCGAGAGTATAACGAAGTCACAATCTAGTATAACAAAAGCCCACTAGACAGGTATAACCGAAGTCCCTAGACAAAAGGTATAACAAGTCCCTGATCCGGAGTATAACATATCCCTGATCGTAATATTTCTACAAAGTCCTGGTGGAATTATAACAAAGTTTTCTAATCGAGTATAACAAAGGCCCCTGGTCAAGTATAACAAAGGCCCCTGGTCAAGTATAACAAAGGCCCCTGGTCAAGTATAACAAAGGCCCCTCATAGAGTATAACAAAGGCCCCTCATAGAGTATAACAAAGCCTCCTCATAGAGTATAACAAAGTCTCCTGATCGAGAATAACAAAGTCTCCTGAGCGAGTATAACAAAGTCCCCTGATCGAGTATAACAAAGCCCACTGCTTGAGTATAAGTAAGTCCCCTGATCGAGTAGAACAAAGTCCCCTGATTGAGTATAACAAAGGCCCGTAATCGAGTCTAAAAAAGGCCCCTAATCGAGTATAACAAAGTCCCCTGATCTAGTATAAATAAGGCCCCTCATCGAGTATAACAAAGGCCCCTCATCGAGTATAAGAAAGTCCATTGGTCAAGTATAAACAAGTCCCTAGGTCGAGTATAACAAAGTCCCCTGGTCGAGTAAGGCAAAGTCACCTGATCGAGTATAACAAAGCCTCCTCATCGAGTATAACAAAGTCCCCTGATCGAGTATAACACAGCCCCCTGCTCAAGTATAAGAAAGTCCCCTGATCGAGTATAACAAAATCCCCTGATCGAGTAAAACAAAGGCCCCTGATCGAGTCCAAAAAAGGCCTCTCATCGAGCATAACAGAGTCCACTGATCTAGTATAACAAAGGCCCCCGATCGAGTTTAACAAAGCCGCCTAATCGAGTATAACAAAGTCCCCTGGTCGAGTATAACTAAGTCCCCTGTTCGAGTCTAACAAATTCCCCTTATCGAGTATAACAAAGTTACCTTATCGAGTATAACAAAGTCCGGTGATCGAGTATAACAAAGGCCCTTGGTCGAGTATAACAAAGTCCCCTGATCGAGTATAACAAAAGTCCCTTCATCGAGTATAACAAAGTGTTCTGGTCGAGTATAATAAAGTTTTCTAATCGAGTATAACAAAGGCCCCTGGTCGAGTATAACAAAGTCCTCTGGGCGAGTATAAGAAAGTCCTCTGATCGAGTATAACAATGGCCCCTCATCGAGTACAACAAAGTCGATTGGTCAAGTATAAAACAGGCCCCTGGTCGAGTATAGCAAAGTCCTCTGATCGAGTATAACAAAGCCTCCGGATCGAGTATAACAAAGTCCCCTGATCGAGTATAACAAAGCCCCCTGCTCGAGTATACGAAAGTCCCCTGATCGAGTATAACAAAGCCTCCTGAGCGAGTATAACAAAGTCCCCTGATCGAGTGTAACAAAGTCTCCTGGCCCAATATAACAAAGTCCCCAGATCGAGCATAACAAAGTCCCCTGATCGATTACAACAAAGTCCCCTGGTCGAGTATAACAAAGGCCCCTGATCGAGTAAGACAAAGTCCCCTGTTCGAGTATAACACATCCCCTGATCGAGTATAACAAAGTCTCCTGGCCCAGTATATCAAAGTCCCCAGATCGAGCATAACAAAGTCCTCTGATCGATTATAACAAAGTCCCCTGACCGAGTATAACAAAGGCGTCTGGTCGAGAATAACAAAGTCCCCAGGTCGAGAATAACAAAGTCCCCTGATATTAGTATAACAAAATCCTCTGGTCGAGTATAAAAAAGTCCGCTGATTGAGTATAACAAAGTCCCCTGGTCGAGTATAACAAAGTCCCCTGATCGAGTATAACAAAGGCCCCACATCGAGTATAACAAAAGCCCCTCATTGAGAATAGCAAAGTCCATTGGTCAAATATAGGAAAGTCCACTGATCGAGAATGACAAAGTCCCCTGATTAATTATAAAAAAGTCCCCTGGTCGAATATAACAAAGTTCCCTGATCGAGTATAACAAAGTCCCCTGGTCGAGTATAAGAAAGCCACCTCATCGAGTATAAGAAAGGCCCCTAATCGAGTAAAACAAAGTCACCTGATTGAGTATAACAAAGTCCTCTGATCGAGTATAACAAAGTCCTCTGGTTGAGTATGACAAAGTCCCCTGATCGGGTATAACATATCCCCTTGATCGAGTATAACAAAGTCCCCTGATCGAGTATAACAAAGTCCTCTGGTTGAGTATAACAAAGTCCCCTCATCGGGTATAACATATCCCCTTGATCGAGTATAACAAAGTACTCTGGTCGAGTATAAAAAAGTCCCCTGATCGAGTATAACAATGGCCCCTCATCGAGTACAACAAAGTCGATTGGTCAAGTATAAAACAGACCCCTGGTCGAGTATAGCAAAGTCCCCTAATCGAGTATAACAAAGCCCCCTGCTCGAGTATACGAAAGTCCCCTGATCGAGTATAACAAAGCCTCCTGAGCGAGTATAACAAAGTCGCCTGATCGAGTATAACAAAGTCTCCTGGCCCAGTATAACAAAGTCCCCAGATCGAGCATAACAAAGTCCCCTGATCGATTACAACAAAGTCCCCTGGTCGAGTATAACAATGGGCCCTGATCGAGTAAGACAAAGTCCCCTGTTCGAGTATAACGAAGTCCCCTGATCCTAGTATAACAAAGCCCACTAGACGAGTATAACAAAGTCCCTTGAACCGTGTATAACAAAGTCCCCTGATCGAGTATAACATATCCCCTGATCGACAATAACAAAGTCCCTGGTGGAGTATAACAAAGTCTCCTGGTCGAGTATAACAAAGTTTTCTAATCGAGTATAACAAAGGCCCCTGGTCAAGTATAACAAAGGCCCCTCATAGAGTATAACAAAGCCTCCTCATAGAGTATAACAAAGTCTCCTGATCGAGTATAACAAAGCCTCCTGAGCGAGTATAACAAAGTCCCCTGATCGAGTATAACAAAGCCCACTGCTTGAGTATAAGTAAGTCCCCTGATCGAGTATCACAAAGTCCCTGATTGAGTATAACAAAGGCCCGTAATCGAGTCTAAAAAAGGCCCCTAATCGAGTATAACAAAGTCCCCTAATCTAGTATAAATAAGGCCCCTCATCGAGTATAACAAAGGCCCCTCATCGAGTATAACAAAGTCCATTGGTCAAGTATAAAAAAGTCCCTAGGTCGAGTATAACAAAGTCCCCTGGTCGAGTAAGGCAAAGTCACCTGATCTAGTATAACAAAGCCTCCTCATCGAGTATAACAAAGTCCCCTGATCGAGTATAACACAGCCCCCTGCTCAAGTATAAGAAAGTCCCCTGATCGAGTATAACAAAGTCCCCTGCTCGAGTATAACAAAGTTCCCTGATCGAGTATAACAAAGGCCCCTCATCGAGTATAACAAAGCCCCTTCATCGAGTATAACAAAGGCCCCTAATCGAGTAAAACAAAGTCCCCTGATTGAGTATAACAAAGTCCCCTGGTCGAGTATAACAAATTCCTCTGGCTGAGTATAACAAAGTCCCCTGATCGGGTATAACATATCCCCTGATCCAGTATAACAAAGTACTCTGGTCGAGTATAAAAAAGTCCCCTAATCGAGTATAACAAAGGCCCTTCATCGAGTACAACAAACTCCATTGGTCAAGTATAAAATAGTCCCCTGGTCGAGTATAACAAAGTCCTCTGGTTGAGTATAACAAAGTCCCCTGGTCAAGTATAGCAAAGTCCCCTGATCGAGTGTAACAAAGCCTCTTGATCGAGTATAACAAAGTCCCCTGATCGAATATAACAAAGACCCCTGCTCGAGTATAAGAAAGTCCCCAGGTCGAGTATAACAAATTCCCCTTATCAAGTATAACAAAGTCCCCTTATCGAGTATAACAAAGTCCATTGATCGAGTATAACAAAGTCTAGTGGTCCAGTATAACAAAGTCCCCAGATCGAGCATAACAAAGTCCCCTGATCGATTACAACAAAGTCCCCTGGTCGAGTATAACAAAGGGCCCTGATCGAGTATAAGAAAGTCCCTGGTGGAGTATAACAAAGTCCCCTGGTCGAGTATAACAAAGTTTTCTAATCGAGTATAACAAAGGCCCCTGGTTAAGTATAACAAATGCCCCTCATCGAGTATAACAAAGTCCATTGGTCAAGTATAAAAAAGTCCCCTGGTCGAGGATAACAAAGTCCCCTGATCGATTATAAGAAAGTCCCCTGATCGAGTATAACAAAGTCCCCTGATTGAGTATAACAAAGGCCCGTAATTTAGTCTAAAAATGGCCCTTAATCGAGTATATCAAAGTCCCCTGATCTAGTATAATAAAGTCCCCTCATCGTGTATAACAAAGGCCCCTCATCGAGTATAACAAAGTCCCCTGATTGAGTATAACAAAGCCGCCTAATCGAGTATAACAAAGTCCCCTGGTCGAGTATAACAAAGTCCCCTGTTCGAGTCTAACAAAGTCCCCTTATCGAGTATAACAAATTCCCCTTATCGAGTATAACAAAGTCCCCTTATCGAGTATAACAAAGTCTGGTAATCGAGTATAACAAAGTCTCCTGGTCCAGCATAACAAAGTCCCCTGATCGAGTATAACATATCCCCTCTTCGACGATAACAATGTCTCCTGGCGCAGTATAACAAAGTCCCCAGGTCGAGCTTAACAAAGTCCCCTGATCGATTATAACAAAGTCCCCTGGTCGAGTATAACAAAGGGCCCTCATCGAGTAAGACAAAGTCACCTGATCGAGTATAACAAAGTTCCCTGATCCTAGTATAACAAAGCCCACTGGACGAGTTTAACAAAGTCCCCTGAACCGAGCATAACAAAGTCCCCTGATCTAGTATAACATATCCCCTGATCGAGTATATCAAAGTCCCTGGTGGAGTATAACAAAGTCCCCTGGTCGAGTATAACAATGTTTTCTAATCGAGTGTAACAAATTCCTCTGATCGAGTATTACAAAGTCCCCTGATCGAGTATAAGAAAGTCCCTTAATCAAGTATAACAAAGTCCCCTGATCGAGTATAACATATCCCCTGATCGAATATACCAAAGTCCAATGCTCGAGTATAACAAAGTCCCCTGGTCGAGAATAACAAAGTCCTCTGATCGAGTATAACAAAAGCCCCTCATCGAGTATAGCAAAGTGCATTGGTCGAGTATAACAAAGTCCCCTGATCGAGTATAACAAAGTCCCCTGGTCGAGTATAGCAAAGTCCCCTGATCGAGTATAACAAAGTTCCCTGGTCGAGTATAACAATGTCCCCTGATCGAGTATAACATATCCCCTGATCGAATATACCAAAGTCCTCTGCTCAAGTATAACAAAGTCCCCTGGTCGAGTATAACAAAGTCCTCTGATCGAGTATAACAAAAGCCCCTCATCGAGTATAGCAAAGTGCATTGGTCGAGTATAACAAAGTCCCCTGATCGAGTATAACAAAGTCCCCTTGTCGAGTATAGCAAAGTCCCCTGATCGAGTATAACAAAGTCCCCTGGTCGAGTATTACAAAGTCCCCTGATCGAGTATGACAAATTCCCCTGATTAATTATAAAAAGTCCCCTTGTCGAGTATAACAAAGTCCCTTGATCGAGTATAACAAAGTCCCCAAATCAAGTATAACAAAGTCCCCTGGTCGAGTATAACATATCCCCTGACCGAGTATAACAAAGTCCTCTGGTAGAGTATAACAAAAGTCCCCTGATCGAGTACAACAAAGTCCCCTAATCGGGTATAAAAAAAGTCCCCTGGTCCAGTATAACAAAGTCCCCTGATCGAGTACAAAAAAGTCCCCTGGCCCAGTATAAAAAAGTCCCCATATCGAGCATAACAAAGTCCCCTAATCGATTATAACAAAGTCCCTTGATCGAGTATAACAAAGTCCCTTGGTCCAGTATAACAAAGTCCCTTGATCGAGTATAACAAAGTCCCTTGGTCCAGTATAACAAAGTCCCCTGGTCGAGTATAACAAAGCCCCCTCATCGAGAATAACAAAGGCCCCTCATCGAGTATAACAAAGTCCCCTGATTGAGTATAACAAAGTCCCCTGATCGAGTATAGCAAAGTCCTCTGGCTGAGTATAATAAAGTCCCCTGGTCGAGTATAACAAAGTCCCGTGATCGAGTATAACAAAGGTCCCTCATTGAGTATAACAAAGTCCATTGGTCAAGTATAAAAAAGTCCCCTGGTCGAGTATAACAAAGTCCCCAGATCGAGTATAACAAAGGCCCCTCATTGAGTATAACAACGTCCATTGGTCAAGTATAAAGAAGTCCCCTTGTCGAGTATTACAAAGTCCCTAATCGAGTATAACAAAGTCCCCTGATCGAGTATAACAAAGCACCCTGGACGAGTATAACAAAGTCCCCTGATGGAGTATAACAAAGTCCCTAATCGAGTATAACAAAGTCCCCTGGTCCAATATAACAAAGACTCTGATCGAGTATAACATATCCCCTCATCGGGTATAACAACGTCTCCTGGCGCAGTATAACAAAGTCCCCTGGTCGAGTATAACAAAGGGCCCTCATCAAGTAAGACAAAGTCCCTTGATCGAGTATAACAAAGTCCCCTGATCCTAGTATAACAAAGCCCACTGGACGAGTATAATAAAGACCCCTGATCCAGGTGTATTAAAGTCCCCTGATCGAGTATAACATATCCCTGATCGAGTATAACAAAGTCCCTGCTAGAGTATAACAAAGTCCCCTGGTCGAGTATAACAAAGTTTTCTAATCGAGTATAACAAAGGCCCCTGATCGAGTATAACAAAGTCCCCTAATCAAGTATAACAAAGTCACCTGATCGAGTATAACATATCCCCTGATCGAATATACCAAAGTCCTCTGCTCAAGTATAACAAAGTCCCCTGGTCGAGTATAACAAAGTCCTCTGATCGAGTATAACAAAAGCCCCTCATCGAGTATAGCAAAGTGCATTGGTCGAGTATAACAAAGTCCCCTGATCGAGTATAAGAAAGTCCCCTGGTCGAGTATAGCAAAGTCCCCTGATCGAGTATAACAAAGTTCCCTGGTCGAGTATAACAAATTCCTCTGGCTGAGTATAACAAAGTCCCCTGATCGGGTATAACATATCCCCTGATCCAGTATAACAAAGTACTCTGGTCGAGTATAAAAAAGTCCCCTGATCGAGTATAACAAAGGCCCTTCATCGAGTACAACAAACTCCATTGGTCAAGTATAAAATAGTCCCCTGGTCGAGTATAACAAAGTCCTCTGCTCGAGTATAACAAAGTCCCCTGGTCGAGTATAACAAAGTCCTCTGATCGAGTATAACAAAAGCCCCTCATCGAGTATAGCAAAGTGCATTGGTCGAGTATAACAAAGTCCCCTGATCGAGTATAACAAAGTCCCCTTGTCGAGTATAGCAAAGTCCCCTGATCGAGTATAACAAAGTCCCCTGGTCGAGTATTACAAAGTCCCCTGATCGAGTATGACAAATTCCCCTGATTAATTATAAAAAGTCCCCTTGTCGAGTATAACAAAGTCCCTTGATCGAGTATAACAAAGTCCCCAAATCAAGTATAACAAAGTCCCCTGGTCGAGTATAACATATCCCCTGACCGAGTATAACAAAGTCCTCTGGTAGAGTATAACAAAAGTCCCCTGATCGAGTACAACAAAGTCCCCTAATCGGGTACAAAAAAGTCCCCTGGCCCAGTATAAAAAAGTCCCCTGATGCAGTACAAAAAGAGTCCTGTTGATATAAAAAAGTCCCCATATAAAGCATAACAAGTCCCTAATCGTTGCAACTAAAGTCCCTTGATCCGAGGTATATAAAGTCCTTGGTCCAGTATAACAAGTCCCTTGATAAAGGTATAACAAAAGAATCCCATGGTCCAGTATAACAAAAAGTCCCCTGGTTGGTATAACAACCCCTCATCGAGAATAAAGGCCCCTCATCGAGTATAACAAAGTCCTGATTAGGTATAAAACAAAGTCCACTTGAAGTCGAAATTATAGCAAAAGTACTCTGGTTGGTATAAAGTCCTGATGGTATAACAAAGGTCCCCTGATCGAGTATAACAAGTTTCCCAGTCGGTATAAAAAAGTCCCCTGATGGGTATAACAAAGCCTCCTCGCCGAGTATAACAAAGTCCCCTGATCGAGTATGACACAGCCCCCTGGTCGAGTATAAGAAAGTCCCCTGATCGAGTATAACAAAGTCCCCTGATCGAGTATAACAAAGCCGCCTAATCGAGTATAACAAAGTCCCCTGGTCGAGTATAACAAAGTCCCCTGTTCGAGTCTAAGAAAGTCCTCTTATCGAGTATAACAAATTCCCCTTATCGAGTATAATTAAGTCCCCTTATCGATTATAACAAAGTCCGGTGATCGAGTATAACAAAGGCCCTGGTCGAGCATAACAAAGTCCCCTGATCGAGTATAACAAAAGTCCCCAAATCATGTATAACAAAGTCCCCTGATCGAGTATAACATATCCCTTGACGGAGTATAACAAAGTCCTCTGGTCGAGTATAACAAAGTCCCCTGATCGAGTATAACAAAGTCCAATGGTCGCGTATAACAAAGTCCCCTGGTCGAGTATAACAATGTCCCCTGATCGAGTATAACAAAGCCTCCTCATCGAGTATAACAAAGTCTCCTGATCGAGTATAACACATCCCCCTGCTCGAGTATAAGAAAGTCCCCTGATCGACTATAACAAAGTCCCCTGATCGAGTATAACAAAGGCCCCTGATCTAGTCCAAAAAAGGCCATTGATCGAGTATAACAAAGTCCCCTGATCTAGTATAACAAATGCCCCTCATCGAGTATAACAAAGGCCCCTCATCGAGTATAACAATGTTCCCTGATCGAGTATAACAAAGCCGCCTAATCGAGTATAACAAAGTCCCCTGGTCGAGTATAACAAAGTCCCCTGTTCCAGTCTAACAAAGTCCTCTAATCGAGTATAACAAATTCAACTTATCGAGTATAACAAAGTCCCCTTATGGAGTATAACAAAGGCCCCTGGTCGAGTATAACAAAGTCCTCTGATCGAGTATAACAAAATTCCCCTGATCGAGTATTACAAAGTCCCCAAATCAAGTATAACAAATTCCCCTGATAGAGTATATCATATCCCCTGACCGAGTATAACAAAGTCCTCTGGTCGAGTATAACAAAGTCCCCTGATCGAGTATAACAAAGTCCCCTGGTCGAGTATAACAAAGTACCCATTGTCGAGTATAACAAAGCCCCTCATCGAGTATAACAAAGGCCCCTCATGGAGTATAACAAAGTCCCCTGATTGAGTATAACAAAGTCCCCTGATCGAGTATAGCAACGTCCTCTGGTTGAGTATAATAAAGTCCCCTGGTCGAGTATAACAAAGTCCCCTGATCGAGTATAACAAAGGTCCCTCATTGAGTATAACAAAGTTCATTGGTCAAGAATAAAAAAGTCCCCTGGTCGAGTATAACAAAGTCCCCAGATCGAGTATAACAAAGGCCCCTCATTGAGTATAACAAAGTCCATTGGTCAAGTATAAAGAAGTCCCCTTGTCGAGTATTACAAAGTCCCTAATCGAGTATAACAAAGTCCCCTGATCGAGTATAACAAAGCACCCTGGACGAGTATAACAAAGTCCCCTGATCGAGTATAACAAAGTCCCTAATCGAGTATAACAAAGTCCCTAATCGAGTATAACAAAGTCCCCTGGTCCAATATAAGAAAGACTCTGATCGAGTATAACAACGTCTCCTGGCGCAGTATAACAAAGTCCCCTGGTCGAGTATAACAAAGGGCCCTCATCGAGTAAGACAAAGTCCCTTGATCGAGTATAACAAAATCCCCTGATCCTAGTATAACAAAGCCCACTTGACGAGTATAACAAAGACCCCTGATCCAGGTGTATTAAAGTCCCCTGATCGAGTATAACATATCCCTGATCGAGTATAACAAAGTCTCTGCTGGAGTATAACAAAGTCCCCTGGTCGAGTATAACAAAGTTTTCTAATCGAGTATAACAAAGACCCCTGATCGAGTATAACAACGTCCCCTAATCAAGTATAACAAAGTCCCCTGATCGAGTATAACATATCCCCTGATCGAATATACCAAAGTCCTCTGCTCGAGTATAACAAAGTCCCCTGGTCGAGTATAATAAAGCCCCCTCATCAAGTATAACAAAGGCCCCTAATCGAGTATAACAAAGTCCCCTGATTGAGTATAACAATGTCAATTGGTCAATTATAAAAAAGTCCCCTGATCGCTTATAACAAAGTCCCCTGGTCGAGTAAAACAAAGTTCCCTAATCGAGTATAACAATGGCCCCTCATTGAGTATAACAAAGTCCATTGGTCAAGTATAAAAAAGTCCCCTGGTCGAGTATAACAAAGTCCCCTGATCGAGTATAACAAAGTCCCCTGGTCGAGTACAACAAAGTCCCCAGATCGAGTATAACAAAGGCCCTTCATCGAGTATAAGAAAGTCCATTGGTCAAGTATAAAAAAGTCCCCTGGTCGAGTATAACAAAGTCCCCTGATCGAGTATAACAAAGTCCCCTGGTCGAGTATAGCAAAGTCCCCTGATCGAGTATAACAAAGCCTCCTCATCGAGTATAAGAAAGTCCCCTGATCGAGTATAACACAGCCCCCTGCTCGAGTATAAGAAAGTCCCCTGATCAAGTATAACAAAGTCCCCTGACTGAGCATAACAAAGGCCCCTCATCGAGTATAACAACGTCCCCTGATTGAGTATAACAAAGTCCCATGATCGAGTATAGTAAAGTACTCTGGTTGAGTATAACAAAGTCCCCTGGTCGAGTATAACAAAGTCCCCTGATCGAGTATAACAAAGTTCTCTGGTCGAGTATAAAAAAGTCCCCTGATGGAGTATAACAAAGCCTCCTCATCGAGTATAACAAAGTCCCCTGATCGAGTATGACACAGCCCCCTGGTCGAGTATAAGAAAGTCCCCTGATCGAGTATAACAAAGTCCCCTGATCGAGTATAACAAAGCCGCCTAATCGAGTATAACAAAGTCCCCTGGTCGAGTATAACAAAGTCCCCTGTTCGAGTCTAAGAAAGTCCTCTTATCGAGTATAACAAATTCCCCTTATCGAGTATAATTAAGTCCCCTTATCGAGTATAACAAAGTCCGGTGATCGAGTATATCAAAGGCCCTGGTCGAGCATAACAAAGTCCCCTGCTCGAGTATAACAAAAGTCCCCAAATCAAGTATAACAAAGTCCCCTGATCGAGTATAACATATCCCCTGACGGAGTATAACAAAGTCCTCTGGTCGAGTATAACAAAGTCCCCTGATCGAGTATAACAAAGTCCAATGGTCGCGTATAACAAAGTCCCCTGGTCGAGTATAACAATGTCCCCTAATCGAGTATAACAAAGCCTCCTCATCGC
>NW_024739440.1:0-15048 GCF_018991925.1 Homarus americanus
AGAAGCCATGGCTTGCTCAGACACCCTAGGCACACCTCTGACACTCCCAGGCACACCTCCAGACAGTTCTGGTGCACACCTCTGACACCCCAGTACTCCTCAGACATCCACTCCCAGGCACACCCTGCTGACACTACCAGGTGACACACTCTGACACCCAGGCACACCTCTGACACTCCCTGGTACCTCTGACACTCCCAGGAACACCCCTGAAATCCCAGGCCCCTGACACTTGGTGGCACACCAATGCACTCCTCAGGGTACAGCTTTGCACTCCCCAGGCACACCTCTGACACCCAGGTACTCCTTGACACTCCTGGTACCTCTGATACTCCAGGTATACATCTGACACTCCTTGTACACCACTGACATCCTAAGCACCTCTGACACTGCTGGTGGGGTACACCTCAGACACTTCAGGCACACCTGTCTACTCCAAGGTACACCTCCGACACCTCAGGCACACCACTGACACTCCAGGTACACCTCAGACACCTTCCGTACACCAGACACCCTGTGTGCCACCTTTAGACACTCCCAGGTACACCTCAGACACTCCAGGCACCTCTGTGACTGCCAGGGTGCACCTTGACACCCCAGGCACCTCTGACACTCCCAGGTACACCCCAGACACTCCCAGATACATTCCCTGACACTCCCAGGTGTGCTTTGGACACGCCCAGGTACACTCTGTGACACTTGGCACACCCCAGATGCTCCCCAGGTACACCTCTGACACCTGGTACCCTGACACTCCCAGGTACACCACTGACACCCCAGGTACACTCTGACACTCCCTGTGTGCATTTTGACACTTGCACACTTCTCACACTCCCTGGGGAGATACACCTCCGACTTCCCAGGTACACCCCTGCACCCCTGGTACACCTCTGACTCTCCCAGGTAAATCTCTGACACTCCCCAGGTACACACTCTGACACCCCAGGTACACACTCTGACCTTGGGTGCCCTGAGCACTCTATGGTACCTCTGACACCCCTGGTAAACCCCAGATAATTTATGCACACCACTGACACTCCCCAGGTACAATTTTGACACTTAATGCCACTCTGACACTCTTTCATACCCTGAAATTCTTGCACCCCATGAATTGTACCCCAGATACCATTGATTCTAGGTACACCTCTGACACTTGTGGTGCAATTAATGACACCTCAGGTACAATTCTTTATGTACCCTGTGCACACCTGACACTTCCACGTACACCTTGACACCCCAGGCACACCCACACACTCCCCAGGCACACCCCCAGACACTCCTGGCACACACTGACACCCCAGGCACACCTCTGACACCCCAGGTACACCACTGGACACTCCAGTTACACCTCTGGCACTCCCAGGCACACCTCTGACACTCCCAGGCACACCTCTGACACCAGGCACACCTCTGACACTCCCTGGTACACCCCTAGACACTCCCAGGTACACTCTCTGACACCCCAGGCACACCTCTGACACTCCCTAGGAACACCACTGACTCCCCAGGCACACCAATGACACCCCAGGTACTCCACTGACACCCCTGGTATTCCTGACACCCTGGGCACACCTCAGACACCCCAGGCACACCTCACACTCCCAGGCACACCCTTGACACCCCAGTACACCCTGACTCCGGCACACCTCGACACTCCCCAGGCACACCTGGACACCCCAGGTACACCTCAGACACCCCAGGCACATTTCTGACACTTCCAGGCACACCTCACACCCCAGCACCTCTGACACTCCCAGGTACACCTCCGACACTCCCAGGCACACTTCTGTAATTCCCCAGGTACACCTGACACTCCCCAGGCACCTCTGGACACCCAGGTTCACACCTCTGACACTGGTGTACACCCTGACACTCCCCAGGTACACCCCCACACTCCCCAGGTACACCTCTGACACTCCCAGGTACACCCTCTGAGGCACTGACCACCCTGAAGGCACACCACCGACACTCCCCAGGTACACCAAGACACTGCCAGACACCTCAGACACCCCAGGTACACCTCCGATACTCCCAGGCACACCTCAGACACTCCCAGGTTACAACCTGTACACCCCAGGTACACTCTCAGACACCCCAGGTACACCCTGCAAAACTCCCAGGCACTCTCTGACACCCGGCACACCAGACACCACCAGGTGCACCTCTGACACTGCAAGGTACACCTCAGACACTGCCAGGAACACCCAGACACCTGCACACCTCAGACACTCCCTAGTAACACCAGACACCCTAGGTACACCTCTGACACTCCCAGGCACACCCTCTGACACCCCAGGCACTCTGACACCCCCAGGTACACCTCTGACACTCCCAGCCTCACACCCCCAGGCACACCGCCGACACTCCCAGTGCACACACTCTGACACTCCCAGGTACACCTCTGATATTCTGGTATTCTCTCTGACACTCCAGGAACACTTCTAGAAACCCCAGGTACCCTGACACCCCAGGTACACCAATGACACCCTCAGGCACACCTTGACAGACCTCAGGTACACCCCAGACACTTCCCAGGTACCCTTTGACACTCCCCAGGTACACCCCACACCCCAGGTGCACCCAGGCACTTCTCTGACACTCCCATGTACACCACTGACACCTGCACCTCTGGCACCCCAGGTACACCCCTCTGACACTCACCAGGTACAACCTGACATCCCCAGGTACACCTGACAGTTCCCCAGGTACACCTCTGACACTCTTATGTATACTGCTGACACTACCAGGTACACCCCTGACACTCCCAGGCACACCTCTGACACTCCCAGGTACACCCCTGACACTCCGTACACCTCTGACACCCCAGGCTGTACACTGACACTCCCAGTTACACCTCTGGCACTCCCAGGTACACCTCTGACCTCCCAGGCACACCTCTGACACCCCAGGCACACCTCTGGACTCCCTGGACACCTCAGACACTCCCAGGTACACCTCTGACACTCCCAGGTACCCTCTGACACCCCAGGAACACCACTGACGCTCCCAGGTACACTAATGACACTCCCAGGACATGACACCCTGTGTCTCTGACACTCCCAGGTACACCTCAGACACTCCCAGCACCTCCGACACTCCCAGGTACACCCTTGACACTCCAGGTACACCTCTGACTCCCAGGTACACCTGGACACTCCCAGGTACACCTCCGACACTCCTAGGTGCACCTCAGACACCCCAGAACATCTTGACACTTCCAGGTACACCTCAGACACTCCCAGGTACACCTGACACTCCCAGGTACACCTTGTCCTCCAAAACACTTATACTCCCAGGTACACCTCCGACACTCCCAGGTGCACCTCTGACACTCCCAGGCACGTCTCGACACTCATGGAACACCTTGACACTCCCAGGTACACCTGACACTCCCAGGTACACCTCTGACACTCCCAGGTACCACCTGACATCCCAGGTGCCCCTGACACTCCCAGGTATATAACCACATCCCTGGCACACCCCACTGCCAGGTACCTGCACCAGACACTGCCAGATACACTCCAGACACCCCAGGTACACCTGATTCTCCCAGGTACACCTCAGACACCCCAGGTTACACCTCAGACACTCCCAGGTACACCTCAGACACTCCCGGGTACACCCCAGACACCTCCCAGGTACACCTCAGACACTCCCAGCACCAGACACTACCAGGCACCTCTGACACTCAAGGCACACCCTCAGACACTGCCAGAACACCTCAGACACTGCCAGGTACACCCTCAGACACCTGGAACACCTGAGCACCCAGGTACACCTCTGGCACCCCAGGTACACCTCTGACACCCCAGGCACACCTCTGACCCAGGTACCCCTCAGACACCCCAGGTACACCGCTGACACTCCCACGTACACACTCTGACACCCCAGGTACACCTCTGACACTCCCTGACACCCCAGGAACACTCAGAAACTCCCAGGCACTCTGACACTCCCAGGTACACCACAGGACACCCTCTTGCAGGCACCTTGACACTCCCAGGTACACCTCAGACACTTCCAGGTACCTTTGACACTCCCAGGACACCTCATACACTCCCAGGTACACTTCAGACACTCCCAGGTACACTTCTGACACTCCATGCAGTGCCCCACTGACACCCCAGGTACACCCTGGCACTCCCAGGTACACCTCTGACACTCGGTACAACTCTGACACTCCCAGTTACACCTCAGACACTCCAGGTACACCTCTGACACTCTTATGTATACCTATGACATTACCAGGTACACCTGACACTCCCGTACACCTCTGACACCCAAACACTCCTGACACTCCCAGGTACACCTCTGACCTCCTAGTACACCTCTGACACCCCCAGGTACACCTGACACTCCCAGGCCAGCCCGGCACTCCCAGGTACACCTCTGACACCCAGGTACACCCTCTGACACCGTGCACCTCCTGACACTCCCAGGACACTTGACACTCCCAGGCACCTCTGACACTCCTGGTACTCCTCTGACACTCCCAGGAACACCTCAGACACCCCAAGCACCACTGACACTCCCAGGTACACCTCTGACACTCCCAGGTACACCAATGACACCCTGGTACACTTTGACACTCCCAGGGCACACCACTGACACTCCCAGGTACACCTCTGCACTCCCAGGCACACCTCTGACACTCCCAGGTAGCACAACTCTGACACCCCAGGTACACCTCAGACACCCCCAGCTACACCTCTGACACTCTAGGTACATGGCTGACACCCCAGGTACACCCCCTGACACTCCCAGGTACACCTCTGATAATCTTAGGTACACCCTTGACACTCCCAGGTACACCCTGACATCCCCAGGTACACCTCACTGACGTCCCAGCACCAAGGACACCCAGTTACCCACTGACACCAATGGTACACCTTGACACTCCCAGGTACACCACTGACACTCCCAGGTACACCTCTGGCACTCTCAGGTACACCTCTGACACCTCCAGGTACACCCTCTGACACTCCCCCAGGCACACCTCTGACATCCCTGGTACACCTCAGACACCCCAGGTACACCTCTGACACCCCAGGTACCCTCTGACACCCCAGGTACACCACTGACGCTCCCAGGTATACCAATGACACCCCAGGTGCCCACTGACACCCCTGGTACATCTCTGACACTCCCAGGTACACTCCACACTCCCGTGCACACCCCTGACTCTCCCAGGTACACCTCCGACACTCCCAGGCACCTGACACCTCCCAGGTACACCCCCACTCCCAGGACACCTCTGACACCCAGGTGCACCACCGACACCCCAGGCACACCCCACACCTCAGGTACACCTCGGACACTCCCAGGTACACCTCTCAGACTTCCCCAGTACACCTCCGACACTCCCAGGTACACCTGTGACACTCCCAGGCACACCTCTGACACCCCTGGTACACCTCAGACACCCAGGTACACCCTCTGACACCCCAGGTACACCCCTGACACTCCCAGGTACACCCCAGA
Organism: Homarus americanus; assembly: GCF_018991925.1. Taxonomy (NCBI): domain Eukaryota; kingdom Metazoa; phylum Arthropoda; class Malacostraca; order Decapoda; family Nephropidae; genus Homarus; species Homarus americanus. The sequence goes on from NW_024739440.1 coordinate 5,482, forward strand.
CACTCCCAGATACACCTCTGACACTCCCAGGTACTCCTCGGACACGCCCAGGTACACCACAGACACTCCCAGGTACACCCCAGATGCTACCAGGTACACCCTGACACCCTGGTATACCCCTGACACTCCCAGGTACACCACAACACCCAGGTACACTTCCTGACACTCCATGTGCACTTCTGACACTCCCAGGTACACTTCACACTTGATACACCTGACACTCCCAGGTACACCCCTGACACTCCCAGGTACACCTCTGACTCTCCCAGGTACACCTCTGACACTCCCAGGTACACCCTTGACACCAGGTACACCTCTGACACTCCCAGGTACACCCACTGACGCTCCCAGGTACACCAATGACACTCCCATACCTCCACTGACACTCCCTGTTACACCAATGATTCCCAGGTACACCACTGACACTCCCAGGTACACCTCTGACACCCCAGGTACACCCTCTGACACTCCCAGGCACACTCTGACACTCCCAGGTACACCTCTGACACTCCCAGGTACACCACTGACGCTCCCAGGCACCAATGACACCCCAGGTACTCCACTGACACTCCTGTACATCTCTGAGACTCCCAGGCACTCCAACACCAGGTACACCTGACACTCCCAGGTACACCTTGACACTCCAAGGTACACCTCTGACTCTCCCAGGTACACCTCCGACACTCCCAGGTACACCTCCGACACTCCCAGGTACTCCTCTGACACTCCCAGCAACACCTCTGACACTCCCAGGTGCGCCACCGACACTCCCAGTGTACACCCCTGACATTCTGTACACCTCTGACACTGGTACACCTCTGACACTCCCGGTGACACCTCCGACACTACCAGGTACACCCCTGTGACACTCCCAGGCACACCTCTGACACCCCTGGTACACCTCAGACACTCCCAGATACACCTCTGACACTCCCAGGTACACCCTGACACTCCCAGGTACACCCCTGACATTCTCAGGTACACCTGACACTCCCAGGTACACCTCTAGGCTCCCAGGTATTCTGGACACGCCCAGGTCACCACAGACACTCAGGTACACCCCAGATGCTACCAGCACCTCTGACACTCCCTGGTATACCCCTTGACACCCCAGGTACACCACAGACACTTGCACCACACTCCCAGGTACACCTCTGACACTCCCAGGCACACCTCTGACACTCCCAGGTACCCCTGACACTCCCAGGTACACCCCACTGACGCTCCCAGGTACACCAATGACACTCCCAGGCCCACTGACACTCCTGGTACATCTCTGACACCCAGGTACATCCCAAACACTCCCAGCACCTCCGACACTCCCAGGTACACCGACACCCAAGGTACACCTCTGACTCTCCCAGGCACCCGACACTCCCAGGTACACCTCCGACACTCCCAGGTACACCTCACACCTCCCAGCAACACCTCCTGACACTCCCAGGTGCGCCACCGACACTCCCAGGTACACCCCTGACATTCTCAGGTACCTCTGACACTCCCAGGTACACCTCTGACCTCCCAGGTACACCTCCGACACTACCAGGTACACCTGTGACACTCCCAGGCACACCTCTGACACTCCTGGTACACCTCAGACACTCCCAGGTACACCTCTGACACTCCCAGGTACACCTCTGACACTCCCAGGTACACCACCTGACGCTCCCAGGTACCTGTGTGCTCCCAGGTACTCCACTGACACTCCCTGGAACATCTCTGACACTCCCAGGTACATCAGACACTCCCAGGTACCTCCGACACTCCCAGGTACACCCCTGACACTCAAGGTACACCTCTGACTCTCCCAGGTACACCTCCGACACTCCCAGGTACACCTCCGCTCCCAGGTACACCTCTGACACCTCCCAGGAACACCTCTGGCCTCCCAGGTGCGCCACCGACACTCCCAGGTACACCCCTAGCACTCTCAGGTACACCTCTGACACTCCCAGGTACACCTCTGACACTCCCAGGTACACCTCCGACACTACCAGGTACACCTGTGACACTCCCAGGCACACCTCTGACACTCCCTGGTACACCTCAGACACTCCCAGGTACACCTCTGACACTCCCAGGTACACCTCTGACCTCCCAGGTACACCACTGACGCTCCCAGGTACACAATGACACTCCCAGGTACTCACTGACACTCCTGGTACATCTCTGACACTGCCAGGTACACCTCAGACACTCCCAGGTACACCTCCGGCACTCCCAGGTACACCCCTGACACTCAGTGCACCTCTGACTCTCCCAGGTACACCTCCGACACTCCCAGGAACACCTCCGAGACTCCCAGGTACCTCGGCCTCCCGAACACCTCTGACACTCCCAGGTACACCACCGACACTCCCAGGTACACCCTTGACACTCTCAGGCACACCTCTGACACTCCCAGGTACACCTCTGACACCCCAGGTACACCTCCGACACTCCCAGGTACACCTCCGGCACTCCCAGATACACCTCTGACACTCCCAGGTACACCTCAGACACTCCCAGGTACACCTCTGATACTCCCAGGTATACATCTGACACTCCCAAGTACACCACTGACACTCCCAGGTACACCGCACACTGCCAGATACACCTCAGACACTCCCAGGTACACCTCCGATACTCCCAGGTACCTCCGACACTCTCAGGTACACCCCCGACCTCCCAGGTTACACCTCAGACACTCCCAGGTACACCTCAGACACTCCCAGGTACCTCAGACACTCCCAGGTACACCTCAGACACTCCCAGGTACACCTCAGACACTACCAGGTGCACCTCTGACACTGCCAGGTACACCTCCAGACACTACCAGGAACACCTCAGACACTGCCAGGTACACCTCAGACAATCTCAGGGACACCTCAGACACTCCTGCACCTCTGACACTCCCAGGTACACCTCTGACATTCCCAGGTACCTACCCAGCACTCCCAGGTATGCCTCAGACACTCCCAGGTACACGCTGAGACTCCCATACACACTCTGACACTCCCAGGTACACCTCTGACACTCCCTGGTACTCTCCTGACACACCCAGGAATACCTCAGACACTCCCAGGTACACCACTGACACTCCCAGGTACCTCTGACACTCCCAGGTACACCTGACACCCTCAGGTACACCTTTGACACTCCCAGGTACACCTCAGACACTTCCAGGTACACCTTTGACACTCACAGGTACACCTCACCTACTCCCAGGTACACCTCAGACACTTCCAGGTACACCTCAGACACTCCCATGTACACCTCTGACACTCCCAGGTACACCACCTGACACTCCCAGGTACACCTCTGGCACTCCAGGGGTACACCTCTGACACTCCCAGGTACCTCTCTGACACTCCCAGGCACACCTCTGACACTCCTGGTACACCTCAGACACTCCCAGGTACACCTCTGACACTCCCAGGTACACCTCTGACCTCCCAGGTACACCACCGACGCTCCCAGGTACACCAATGACACTCCCAGGCACTCACTGACCTCCTGGTACATCTGGCACTCCCAGGTACCTCAGACACTCCAGGGACACCTCCGACACTACCAGGTACACCCCTGACACTCCCAGGTACACCTCTGACTCTCCCAGGTATGCCTCCGACACTCCCAGGTACACCTCCGTCCTCAGGTACACCTCCGACACTCCCAGGAACACTTCTGACACTCCCAGGTACACCACCGACACTCCCAGGTACACCCCTGACACTCTCAGGTACACCTCTGACACTCCCAGGTACCTCTGACTTGGTATGCCTCCGACACTCCCAGGTACACCTCCGGCACTCCCAGATACACCTCTGACACTCCCAGGTACACCTCAGACACTCCCAGCTACACCTCTGACACTCCCAGGTACCTCAACCTCCCAGGTACACCTCTGATGCTCCCAGGTATCATAACTGACACTCCCAAGTACACCACTGACACTCCCAGGTACACCGCTGACATGCCCAGATACACCTCAGACACTCCCAGGTACCTCCACTACTCCCAGGTCACCTCAGACACTCCCAGGTTACACCTCAGACACTCCCAGGTACACCTCAGACACTCCCAGGTACACCTCAGACACTACCAGGTGCACCTCTGACACTGCAAGGTACACCTCAGACACTGCCAGGAACACCTCAGACACTGCCAGGTACACCTCAGACACTCTCAGGAACACCTCAGACACTCCTAGGTACACCTCTGACACTGCCAGGTACACTCTGACAATCCCAGGTACACCTCTGACACTCCCAGGTACTCCTCAGACACTCCCAGGTACACTGCTGACACTCCCACGTGCACACTCTGACCTCCCAGGTACACCTCTGACCTCCCTGGTACTCCTCTGACACTCCCAGGAACCTCAAAACTCCCAGGTACACCTCTGACACTCCCAGGTACACTCAGTGACACCCTCAGGTACACCTTTGACTTCAGGTACACCTCATACACTTCCAGGTACACCTTTGACACTCCCAGGTACACCTCACTTACCTCCCAGGAACACCTCAGACACTCCCAGGTACACTTCACACCTCCCATGTACACCACTGCACCTCCAGGTACACCTCTGACCTCCCAGGTACAACTCTGCAGCCTCCCAGGTACACCTCAGACACTCCCAGGTACACCTCTGACACTCTTGTGTATGCGCCCCGACACTGAGTACACCCCTGACACTCCCAGGTACACCTCTGACACTCCCAGGTTCACCCCTGACACTCCCAGGTACCTCTGACCCTCCCAGGTACACCTCTGACACTCCCAGGTACCTCAGACACTCCCAGGTACCTCAGACACTCCAGGAACACCTCAGACACTCCCAGGTACCTTCTGACACTCCCATGTACACCACTGACACTCCCGGTACCTCTGGCACTCCCAGGTACACCTCGAACACTCCCAGGACACCTCAGACACTCCCAGGTACCTTCTGACACTCCCATGCCACCTGACACCCCAGGTACACCTCTGACACTCCCAGGTACCTCAGACACTCCAGGAACACCTCAGACACTCCCAGGTACACTTCTGACACTCCATGTACACCACTGACACTCCCAGGTACACCTCTGGCACTCCCAGGTACACCTCTGACACTCCCAGGTACAACTCTGACACTCCAGGTACACCTCAGACACTCCCAGGTACACCTCTGACACTCTTGTATACCGCTGACACTACCAGGTACACCCCTGACCTCCCAGGTACACCTCTGACACTCCCAGGTACACCCTGACACTCCCAGGTACACCTCTGACCCTCCCAGGTACACCTCTGACCTCCCAGGTACAACTCCGACACTCCCAGGTACAGCTCGGCACTCCCAGGTACACCTCTGACACTCCCAGGTACACCTCAGACACTCCCAGGTACACCTCTGATACTCCCAGGTATACATCTGACACTCCCAGGTACACCACTGACACTCCCAGGTACACCTCTGACACATCCAGGTACACCTCAGACACTCCCAGGTACACCTCCGATACTCCCAGGTACACCTCCGACACTCTCAGGTACACCACTGACACTCCCAGGTACACCTCAGACACTTCCAAGTACACCTCAGACTCTCCCAGCTACACCTTGAACACTCCCAGGTACACCTCAGACACTCCCAGGTGCACCTCTGACCTGCCAGGTGCACTTGACACTCCCAGGCACACCTCTGAACCTCCCAGGTACACCCCAGACACTCCCAGATACCTCTGACCTCCCAGGTACTCCTCCAGACACGCCAGGTACACCTCAGACACTCCCAGGTACACCCCAGATGTCCCAGGTACTTCTGACACTCCTGGTATACCCCTGACACTCCCAGGTACAGACACTCCCAAGTACCCTTCCGACACTCCCATGTGCACTTCTGACACTCCCAGGTACACTTCTCCACACTCCCAGATACACCTCCGACCTCCCAGGTACACCCCTGACACTCCCAGGTACACCTCTGACTCTCCCAGGTACACCTCTGACACTCCCAGGTACACCTCACCAGCCTCCCAGGTACACCTCTGACCTCCTGGTACTCTCTTGACACTCCAGGAACACCTCAGACGCTCCCAAGCACCACCTGACACTCAGGTACACCTCTGACACTCCCAGGTGCACCAATGACACCTCAAGTACACCCCCGGCCTCCCAGGTACACCACAGCACTCCCAGGTACCTCTGGCACTCCCAGGCCTCTTACACTCCCAGGTACAACTCTGACACTCCCAGGTACACCTCAGACACTCCCAGCTACACCTCAGACACTCTTAGGTATCTGCAGCTGACCTCCCAGGTACACCTGACACTCCCAGGTACACCTCTGACACTCCCAGGTACACCTTGACCTCCCAGCTACACCTCTGGCACTCCCAGGTACACCCCTGACCTCCTGGGTACCTCAGACACTCCCAGGAACACCTCTGACACTCCCAGGTGCACCGACACTCCCAGGTACACCCCTGACACTCTCAGGTACACCTCTGACACTCCCAGGTACTCCTCGAGACCTCCCAGGCACACCCCTGACCTCCTGGTACCCTCAGACACTCCCAGGTACACCTCTGGCTCTCCAGGTACACCTCTGACACTCCCAGGTACCCTCACGCTCCCATAGTGCACCAATGACCTCCAGGTACTCCACTGACACTCCCTGGTACATCTCTGACACTCCCAGGTACACCTTAGACACTCCCAGGTACACCTCTGGCACTCTCAGGTACACCTCTGACACTCCCAGGTACACCTCTGACACTAGCAGGCACACCCCTGACACTCCCTGGTACACCTCAGACACTCCCAGGTACACCTCTGACACTCCCAGGTACACCTCTGAGCCTCCCAAGTACACCCCAGCGCTCCCAGGTACACCATGTGCTCCCAGGTACTCCACTGACCTCCCTGGTACATCTCTGACCTCCCAGGTACACCTTGGACACTCCCAGGTACACCTCTGACTCTCCCAGGTACACTTCCGACTTGCTCAGGTACACCTCCGACACTCCCAGGTACACCTCCGACCTCCCAGGTACACCTCTGACACTCCCAGGTACCTCCTGACACTCCCAGGTGCCCTCGGCACTCCCAGGTACCCCCTGCACTCCTCAGGTACACCTCTGACCTCCCAGGTACACCTCTGACACTCCCAGGTACCTCCGACACTCCCAGGTACACCTGCTGACACTCCCAGGCACACCTCTGACACTCCCTGGTGCCTCAAGCACTCCCAGGTACACCTCTGACACTCCCAGTGCTGCCCCCAGCCTCCCAGGTACACCTCTGACACTGCCAGGTACACCTCAGACACTCCCAGGTACACCTCCGATACTCCCAGGTACACCTCCGACACTCTCAGGTACACCACTGACACTCCCAGGTACACTCTCCCAGCTACACCTTGAACCACTTGGGTGCACCTCAGACCTCCCAGGTGCCTCTGACACTTCTTTCAGGTGCACCTTGGCTCCAGGCACCTCTGACACTCCCAGGTACACCCCAGACACTCCCAGATACCTCTGACGCTCCAGGTACTCCTCCAGACACGCCCGGTACACCTCGAACACTCCCAGGTACACCAGATGTCAGGTACACTTGACACTCCTGGTATGCCCCTGACACTCCCAGGTACACAGACACTCTCCCAAAAATGCACTTCGACACTCCCATGTGCACTTCACAACCTCCAGGTGCCCCTTCTCCACACTCCCAGATACACCTCCGACACCCCCCAGGTACACCTGACCTCCCAGGTACACCTCTGGCTCACCCAGGTACCTCCTGACACGCCCAGGTACACACTCCTGACCTCAGGTACACCTCTGACACTCCTGGTGCTCCTGTGGCCTCCCAGGAACACCTCAGACTCCCAAGTACACCATGACACTCCCAGGTACACCTCTGGCCTCCCAGGTGCACCAATGGCCTCCCTCAAATTTTACCTTTGACACTCCCAGGTGCACCACTGACCTCCCAGGTACACCTCAGCACTCCCAGGTGCCCACCTCTGCCACTCCCAGGTACAACTCTGGCACTCCCATTGCACCTCAGACACTCCCAGCTACCTCAGACACTCTTAGGTGGTATACACGCTGGCTTACTCCCAGGTACACCCCTGACATCCCAGGTACACCTCTGACACTCCCAGGTACACCCTTGACACTCCCAGCTACACCTCCTGACCTCCCAGGTACACCTGACACTCCCTGGTACACCTCGACACTCCCAGGAACACCTCTGACACTCCCAGTGCACCACCGACCTCCCAGGTACACCCTGACGCTCTCAGTTTTGCCTCTGACACTCCCAGGCACTCCTCGGACACTCCCCAGGCACACCCCTGACGCCTCCCTGGTACCTCAGACACTCAGGTACACACCTCTGACACTCCAGGTACACCTCTGACACTCCCAGGTACACCACCTGACGCTCCCATGGTACACCAATGAGCACTCCAGGTGCTCCACTGACACTCCCTGGTTACATCTCTGACTTGCTCAGGTACACCTTAGACACTCAGGTACACCTCTGGCACTCTCAGGTACACCTCTGACACTCCCAGGTACACCTCTGACACACTTGGGAACACCCCTGACACATCCTGGTACCTCAGACACTCTCCAGGTACACCTCTGACACTCCCAGGTTACACCTCGGCCTCCCAGAAGTACTACTGACGGCTCCCAGGTACACCAGCCAACCTCCCAGGTGCTCACTGACACTCCCTGGGCCATCTCTGACACTCCCAGGTACACATAGACACTCTGGGTGCACCCTACTCTGACTCTCCCAGGTACCTTCCGACCTCCCAGGTACACCTCCGACACTCCCAGGCCACACCTCCTGACACTCCCAGGGAACCTCTGACCTCCCGGGTGCACCGACACTCCCAGGTCCCACCCCTGACCTTGCTCTCAGGTGCCTCTGACACTCCCAGGTACCGCCTCCTGAGCCTCCCAGTGCACCTCCGACGCTCCCCAGAACACACCTGTGAAACTTGCTCCCAGGCACACCTGGCCACTCCTGGTGCCTCGAACTTGCTCCCAGGTGCACGTCTGACACTCCCAGGTACCTCCTGACACTCCCAGGTACACCCAGACCTCCCAGGCCACTCTCCCAGCCGCCACAGGTGCTCCTCAGACACGCCCAGGCACACACCTCCGAACACTCCCAGGTACCCCAGATGCTACCAGGTACACCTCTGACACTCCTGGTATGCCCCTGACACTCCCCAGGTACACCACAGACACTCCAAGTGCACTTCGACACTCCCATGTGCACTACCTGGCCTCTGGTACTTCTCACACTCCCAGATACACCTCCGACACTCCCAGGCCCCACTCCAGGTACACCTGTGACTCTCCAGGCACCTCTGACACTCCCAGGTACCACACTCGGACCTCCCAGTACCTCCTGACCTCCCTGGTACTCCTCTGACCACTCCCCAGGAACACCTCCAGACCTTGCTCCCAAGTGCCCACCACTGACCTCCCAGGTACACACTCTGACACTCCCAGGTACACCAATAGTGCCCTCAGAGGCTTTGTGACACTCCCAGGTACACCCCTGACACTTGCA
>NW_024739441.1:0-20693 GCF_018991925.1 Homarus americanus
TAACATATCCCCTGATCGACTATAACAAAGAGTATAACAAAGTTTTCTAATCGAGTATAACAAAGGCCCCTGGTCAAGTGTAACAAAGGCCCCTGGTCAGGTATAACAAAGGCCCCTCATCGAGTATAACAAATTTCATTGGTCAAGTATAAAAAAGTCCCGTGGTCGAGTATAACAAATTCCCCTGATCGAGTATAACAAAGTCCCCTGGTCGAGTATAGCAAAGTCCCATGATCGAGTATAACAAAGGCCTCTGGTCGAGTATAACAAAATCCCCTGCTTGAGAATAACAAAGTCCCCTGATATTAGTATAACAAAGTCCTCTTGTCGAGTATAAAAAAGTCCCCTGATCGAGTATAACAAAGTCCCCTGCTCGAGTATAACAAAGTCCCCTGATCGAGTATAACAAAGGCCCCTCATCGAGTATAACAAAAGCCCCTCATTGAGTATAGCAAAGTCCATTGGTCAAATATAGGAAAGTCCACTGATCGGGTATGACAAAGTCCCCTGATTAATTATAAAAAAGTCCCCTGGTCAAGAATAACAAAGTTCCCTGATCGAGTCTAACAAAGTCCCCTGGTCGAGTATAAGAAAGCCCCTCATCGAGTATAACAAAGGCCCCTAATCGAGTAAAACATAGTCTCCTGATTGAGTATAACAAAGTCCCCTGATCGAGTATAACAAAGTCCTCTTGTTGAGTATAACAAAGTCCCCTGGTCGGGTATAACAAATCCCCTTAATCGAGTATAACAAAGTACTCTGGTCAAGTATAAAAAAGTCCCCTGATCGAGTATAACAATGGCCCCTCATCGAGTACAACAAAGTCCATTGGTCAAGTATAAAATAGTCCTCTGGTCGAGTATAACAAAGTCTCCTGATCGAGCATACCAAAGTCCCGTGGTCGACTATAGCAAAGTCCCCTGATCGAGTGTAACAAAGCCTCCTGATCGAGTATAACAAAGTCCCCTGATCGAGTATAACAAAGCCCCTTGCTCGAGTATAAGAAAGTCCCCTGATCGAGTATAAGAAAGCGTCCTAAGCGAGTATAGCAAAGTCCCCTGATCGAGTATATCAAAGTCTCCTGGCCCAGTATAACAAAGTCCCCAGATCGAGCATAACAAAGTCCCCTGATCGATTACAACAAAGTCCCCTGGTCGAGTATAACAAAGGGCCCTGATCGAGTAAGACAAAGTCCCCTGTTCGAGTATAACGAAGTCCCCTGATCCTAGTATAACAAAGCCCACTAGACGAGTATAACAAAGTCCCCTGAACCGAGTATAACAAAGTCCCCTGATCGAGTATAACATATCCCCTGATCGACTATAACAAAGTCCCTGGTGGAGTATAACAAAGTCCCCTGGTCGAGTATAACAAAGTTTTTTCATCGAGTATAACAAAGGCCCCTGCTCAAGTGTAACAAAGGCCCCTGGTCAAGTATAACAAAGGCCCCTCATCGAGTATAACAAAGCTCATTGGTCAAGTATAAAAAAGTCCCGTGGTCGAATATAACAAATTCCCCTGATCGAGTATAACAAAGTCCCCTGGTCGAGTAGCAAAGTCCCATGATCGAGTATAACAAAGCCTCCTGATCGAGTATAACAAAGTCCCCTGATCGAGTATAACAAAGCCCACTGCTCGAGTATAAGAAAGTCCCCTGATCGAGTATAACAAAGTCCCCTGATTGAGTATAACAAAGGCCTCTGGTCGAGTATAACAATGTCCCCTGGTCGAGAATAACAAAGTCCCCTGATATTAGTATAACAAAGTCCTCTGGTCGAGTATAAAAAAGTCCCCTGATCGAGTATAACAAAGTCCCCTGGTCGAGTATAACAAAGTCCCCTGATCGAGTATAACAAAGGCCCCACATCGAGTATAACAAAAGCCCCTCATTGAGTATAGCAAAGTCCATTGGTCAAATATAGGAAAGTCCACTGATCGAGAATGACAAAGTCCCCTGATTAATTATAAAAAAGTCCCCTGGTCGAGTATAACAAAGTTCCCTGATCGAGTATAACAAAGCCCCCTGGTCGAGTATAAGAAAGCCCCCTCATCGAGTATAACAAAGCCTCCTGATCGAGTATAACAAAGTCCCCTGATCGAGTATAACAAAGGCCCCTGCTCGAGTATAAGAAAGTCCCCTGATCGAGTATAACAAAGCCTCCTGAGCGAGTATAACAAAGTCCCCTGATCGAGCATAACAAAGTCTCCTGGCCCAGTATAACAAAGTCCCCAGATCGAGCATAACAAAGTCCCCTGATCGATTACAACAAAGTCCCCTGGTCGAGTATAACAAAGGTCCCTGATCGAGTAAGACAAAGTCCCCTGATCGAGTATAACAAAGTCCCCTCATCCTAGTATAACAAAGCCCACTAGACAAATACAACAAAATCCCCTAAACCGAGTATAAGAAAGTCCCCTGATCGAGTAAAACATATCCCCTGATCGAGTATAACAAAGTCCATGGTGGAGTATAAAAAAGTCCCCTGGTCGAGTATAACAAAGCTTTCTAATCGAGTATAACAAAGGCCCCTGGTCAAGTATAACAAAGGCCCCTCATCGAGTATAACAAAGTCCATTGGTCAAGTATAAAAAAGTCCCGTGGTCGAGTATAACAAATTCCCCTGATCGAGTATAACAAAGTCCCCTGGTCGAGTATGGCAAAGTCCCATGAGCGAGTATAACAAAGCCTCCTGATCGAGTATAAAAAAGTCCCCTAATCGAGCATAACAAAGCCCACTGCTCGAGTATAAGAAAGTCCCCTGATCGAGTATAACAAAGTCCCCTGATTGAGTATAACAAAGGTCCGTGATCGAGTCTAAAAAGGCCCCTAATCGAGTATAACAAAGTCCCTCATCTAGTATAACAAAGGCCCCTGATCGAGTATAACAAAGGCCCCTCATCGAGTATAACAAAGTCCCCTGATTGAGTATAACAAAGCCGCCTAATCGAGAATAACAAAGTCCCATGGTCGTGTATAACAAAGTCCCCTGGTCGAGTATAGCAAAGGGCCCTGATCGAGTAAGACAAAGTCCCCTGATCGAGTATAGCAAAGTGCCATGATCGAGTATAACAAAGCCCCCTGGACGAGTATAACAAAGTCCCCAGATCGAGAATAACAAAGTTCCCTTATCGAGTATAACAAAGTCCCTTGTCCAGTATAACAAACTCCCCATGATCGAGTATAACACATCCCCTGATCGAGTATAACAAAGTCTCCTGGCCCAGTATAACATATTCCCCAGTTCGAGCATAACAAAGTCCTCTGATCGATTATAACAAAGTCCCCCGACCGAGTATAACAAAGGCCTCTGGTCGAGTATAACAAAGTCCCCTGGTCGAGAATAACAAAGTCCCCTGATATTAGTATAACAAAGTCCTCTGGTCGAATATAAAAAAGTCCCCTGATCGAGTATAACAAAGTCCCCTGGTCGAGTATAACAAAGTCCCCTGATCGAGTATAACAAAGGCCCCACATCGAGTATAACAAAGTCGATTGGTCAAGTATAAAACAGACCCCTGGTCGAGTATAGCAAAGTCCCCTGATCGAGTATAACAAAGTCCCCTGGTCGAGTATAACAAAGTCCCCTGATCGAGTATAACAAAGTCCCCTGGTCGAGTATAACAAAGTCCCCTGGTCGAGTATAACAAAGTCCCCTGATCGGGTATAACATATCCCCTTGATCGAGTATAACAAAGTACTCTGGTCGAGTATAAAAAAGTCCCCTGATCGAGTATAACAATGGCCCCTCATCGAGTACAACAAAGTCGATTGGTCAAGTATAAAACAGACCCCTGGTCGAGTATAGCAAAGTCCCCTGATCGAGTATAACAAAGCCTCCGGATCGAGTATAACAAAGCCCCTGATCGAGTATAACAAAGCCCCCTGCTCGAGTATACGAAAGTCCCCTGATCGAGTATAACAAAGCCTCCTGAGCGAGTATAACAAAGTCCCCTGATCGAGTATAACAAAGTCCCCTGGTCGAGTATAACAAAGTCCCCTGATCGAGTATAACAAAGGCCCCTCATCGAGTATAACAAAAGCCCCTCATTGAGTATAGCAAAGTCCATTGGTCAAATATAGGAAAGTCCACTGATCGAGAATGACAAAGTCCCCTGATTAATTATAAAAAGTCCCCTGGTCGAGTATAACAAAGTTCCCTGATCGAGTATAACAAAGCCCCCTGGTCGAGTATAAGAAAGCCCCCTCATCGAGTATAACAAAGGCCCCTAATCGAGTAAAACAAAGTCCCCTGATTGAGTATAACAAAGTCCCCTGATCGAGTATAACAAAGTCCTCTGGTTGAGTATAACAAAGTCCCCTGATCGGGTATAACATATCCCCTTGATCGAGTATAACAAAGTACTCTGGTCGAGTATAAAAAAGTCCCCTGATCGAGTATAACAATGGCCCCTCATCGAGTACAACAAAGTCGATTGGTCAAGTATAAAACAGACCCCTGGTCGAGTATAGCAAAGTCCCCTGATCGAGTATAACAAAGCCTCCGGATCGAGTATAACAAAGTCCCCTGATCGAGTATAACAAAGCCCCCTGCTCGAGTATACGAAAGTCCCCTGATCGAGTATAACAAAGCCTCCAGAGCGAGTATAACAAAGTCCCCTAATCGAGTGTAACAAAGTCTCCTGGCCCAGTATAACAAAGTCCCCATATCGAGCATAACAAAGTCCCTTGATCGATTACAACAAAGTCCCCTGGTCGAGTATAACAAAGGGCCCTGATCGAGTAAGACAAAGTCCCCTATTCGAGTATAACACATCCCCTGATCGAGTATAACAAAGTCTCCTGGCCCAGTATATCAAAGTCCCCAGATCGAGCATAACAAAGTCCTCTGATCGATTATAACAAAGTCCCCCGACCGAGTATAACAAAGGCCTCTGGTCGAGTATAACAAAGTCCCCTGGTCGAGAATAACAAAGTCCCCTGATATTAGTATAACAAAGTCCTCTGGTCGAGTATAAAAAAGTCCCCTGATCGAGTATAACAAAGTCCCCTGGTCGAGTATAACAAAGTCCCCTGATCGAGTATAACAAAGGCCCCACATCGAGTATAACAAAAGCCCCTCATTGAGTATAGCAAAGTCCATTGGTCAAATATAGGAAAGTCAACTGATCGAGAATGACAAAGTCCCCTGATTAATTATAAAAAAGTCCCCTGGTCGAGTATAACAAAGTTCCCTGATCGAGTATAACAAAGCCCCCTGGTCCAGTATAAGAAAGCCCCCTCATCGAGTATAACAAAGGCCCCTAATCGAGTAAAACAAAGTCCCCTGATTGTTTATGACAAAGTCCCCTGATAGAGTATAACAAAGTCCTCTGGTTGAGTATAACAAAGTCCCCTGATCGGGTATAACATATCCCCTTGATCGAGTATAACAAAGTACTCTGGTCGAGTAAAAAAAAGTCCCCTGATCGAGTATAACAATGGCCCCTCATCGAGTACAACAAAGTCCATTGGTCAAGTATAAAATAGTACCCTGGTCGAGTATAGCAAAGTCCCCTGATCGAGTATAACAAAGCCTCCTGATCGAGTATAACAAAGTCGCCTGATCGAGTATAACAAGGCCCCCTGCTCGAGTATAAGAAAGTCCCCTGATCGAGTATAACAAAGCCTCCTGAGCGAGTATAACAAAGTCCCCTGATCGAGTATAACAAAGTCTCCTGGCCCAGTATAACAAAGTCCCCAGATCGAGCATAACAAAGTCCCCTGATCGATTACAACAAAGTCCTCTGGTCGAGTATAACAATGGGCCCTGATCGAGTAAGACAAAGTCCCCTGTTCGAGTATAACGAAGTCCCCTGATCCTAGTATAACAAAGCCCACTAGACGAGTATAACAAAGTCCCCAAACCGAGTATAAAAAAGTCCCCTGATCGAGTATAACATATCCCATGATCGACAATAACAAACTCCCTGATATTAATATAGCAAAGTCCTCTGGTTGAGTATAAAACAGTCCCCTGATCGAGTATAACAAAGCCTCCTGAGCGAGTATAACAAAGTCCCCTGATCGAGTATAACAAAGCCCACTGCTCGAGTATAAGTAATTCCCTTGATCGAGTATAACAAAGTCCCCTGATTGAGTATAACAAAGGCCCCTGGTCGAGTATAACAAAGCCCCTTGGACGAGTATAACAAAGTCCCCTTATCGAGTATCACAAAGTCATTGATCGAGTATAACAAAGGCCCATGGTCGAGTATAACAAAGTCCCCTGATTGAGTATAACAAAAGTACCCTGATCGAGTATAACAAAGTCCCCTGATCGAGTATAAAAAAGTCACCTGGTCCAGTATAACAGAGTCCGCTGATCGAGTATAAAAAAGTCCCCTGGCCCAGTATAACAAAGTCCCCATATCGAGCATAACAAAGTCCCCTGATTGATTATAACAATGTCCCCTGGTTGAGTATAGCAAAAGGCCCTGATCGAGTAAGACAAAGTCCCCTGACCGAGTATAAGAAAGTCCCCTGATCGAGTATAACAAAGACCCCTGGACGAGTATAACAAAGTCCCCTGATCGAGTATAACAAAGTCCCCTGATCGAGTATAACAAAGTCCCCTGGTCCCGTATAACAAAGTCTCCTGATCGAGTATAACACATCCCCTGATAGAGTATAACAAAGTCCCCTGATCGATTAAGGCAAAGTCCCCTGACCGAGTAAAACAAAGGCCTCTGTTCGAGTATAACAAAGTCCCCTGGTCAAGAATTTCAAAATCCCCTGATATTAATATAGCAAAGTCCTCTGGTTGAGTATAAAAAAGTCCCCTGATCGAGTATAACAAAGTCCCCTGCTCGAGTATAACAAAGTTCCCTAATCGAGTATAACAAAGGCCCCTCATCGAGTATAACAAAGCCCCTTCTTCGAGTATAACAAAGGCCCCTAATCGAGTAAAACAAAGTCCCCTGGTTGAGTATAACAAAGTCCCCTGGTCGAGTATAACAAATTCCTCTGGCTGAGTATAACAAAGTCCCCTGATCGGGTATATCATATCCCCTGATCCAGTATAACAAAGTACTCTGGTCGAGTATAAAAAAGTCCCCTGATCGAGTATAACAAAGGCCCTTCATCGAGTACAACAAACTCCATTGGTCAAGTATAAAATAGTCCCCTGGTCGAGTATAACAAAGTCCTCTGGTTGAGTATAACAAAGTCCCCTGGTCGAGTATAGCAAAGTCCTCTGATCGAGTGTAACAAAGCCTCCTGATCGAGTATAACAAAGTCCCCTGATCGAGTATAACAAAGACCCCTGCTCGAGTATAAGAAAGTCCCCTGGTCGAGTATAACAAATTCCCCTTGTCGAGTATAACAAAGTCCCCTTATCGAGCATAACAAAGTCCGTTGATCGAGTATAACAAAGTCTAGTGGTCCAGTATAACAAAGTCCCCAGATCGAGCATAACAAAGTCCCCTGATCGATTACAACATAGTCCCCTGGTCGAGTATAACAAAGGGCCCTGATCGAGTATAAGAAAGTCCCTGGTGGAGTATAACAAAGTCCCCTGTTCGAGTATAACAAAGTTTTCTAATCGAGTATAACAAAGGCCCCTGGTCAAGTATAACAAATGCCCATCATCGAGTATAACAAAGTCCATTGGTCAAGTATAAAAAAGTCCCCTGGTCGAGTATAACAAAGTCCCCTGATCGAGTATAAGAAAGTCCCCTGATCGAGTATAAGAAAGTCCCCTGATTGAGTATAACAAAGGCGCGTAATCGAGTCTAAAAATGGCCCTTAATCGAGTATATCAAAGTCCCCTGATCTAGTATAATAAAGTCCCCTCATCGAGTATAACAAAGGCCCCTCATCGAGTATAACAAAGTCCCCTGATTGAGTATAACAAAGCCGCCTTATCGAGTTTAACAAAGTCCCCTGGTCGAGTATAACAAAGTCCCCTGTTCGAGTCTAACAAAGTCCCCTTATCGAGTATAACAAATTCCCCATATCGAGTATAACAAAGTCCCCTTATGGAGTATAACAAAGTCTGGTAATCGAGTATAACAAAGTCCTCTGGTCGAGTATAACAAAGTCTCCTGGTCCAGTATAACAAAGTCCCCTGATCGAGTATAACATATCCCCTCTTCGACGATAACAATGTCTCCTTGCGCAGTATAACAAAGTCCCCAGGTCGAGCTGAACAAAGTCCCCTGATCGATTATAACAAAGTTCCCTCATCCTAGTATAACAAAGCCCACTGGACGAGTTTAACAAAGTCCCCTGAACCGAGCATAACAAAGTCCCCTGATCTAGTATCACATATCCCCTGATCGAGTATATCAAAGTCCCTGGTGGAGTATAACAAAGTTCCCTGGTCGAGTATAACAATGTTTTCTAATCGAGTATAACAAATTCCTCTGATCGAGTATTACAAAGTCCCCTGATCGAGTATAAGAAAGTCCCTTAATCAAGTATAACAAAGTCCCCTGATCGAGTATAACATATCCCCTGATCGAATATACCAAAGTCCTCTGCTCGAGTATAACAAAGTCCCCTGGTCGAGTATAACAAAGTCCTCTGATCGAGTATAACAAAAGCCCCTCATCGAGAATAGCAAAGTGCATTGGTCGAGTATAACAAAGTCCCCTGATCGAGTATAACAAAGTCCCCTGGTCGAGTATAGCAAAGTCCCCTGATCGAGTATAACAAAGTCCCCTGGTCGAGTATAACAAAGTCCCCTGATCGAGTATGACAAATTCCCCTGATTAATTATAAAAAAGTCCCCTTGTCGAGTATAACAAAGTCCCCTCATCGAGTATAACAAAGTCCTCTGGTTGAGTATAACAAAGTCCCTGATCGAGTATAAAAATGTCCCCTGATCGCATATAACAAAGTCCCTTGGTCGAGTATAACAAAGTCCCCTGGTTGAGTAAAACAAAGTCCCCTGATCCTAGTATAACAAAGCCCCCTGGATGAGTATAACAAAGTTCCCTGATCGAGTATAACAAAGTCCGATGATCGAGTATAACAAATGCCCCTGGTCGAGCATAACAAAGTCCCCTGATCGAGTATAACAAAAGTCCCTTGATCGAGTATAACAAAGTCCCCTGGTCGAGTATAACAAAGTCCTCTGATCGAGTATTACAAAATTCCCTTGATCGAGTATAACAAAGTCCCCAAATCAAGTATAACAAAGTCCCCTGGTCGAGTATAACATATCCCCTGACCGAGTATAACAAAGTCCTCTGGTAGAGTATAACAAAAGTCCCCTGATCGAGTACAACAAAGTCCCCTAATCGGGTATAAAAAAGTCCCCTGGTACAGTATAACAAAGTCCCCTGATCGAGTACAAAAAAGTCCCCTGGCCCAGTATAAAAAAGTCCCCATATCGAGCATAACAAAGTCCCCTAATCGATTATAACAAAGTCCCTTGATCGAGTATAACAAAGTCCCTTGGTCCAGTATAACAAAGTCCCTTGATCGAGTATAACAAAGTCCCTTGGTCCAGTATAACAAAGTCCCCTGGCGAGTATAACAAAGCCCCCTCATCGAGAATAACAAAGGCCCCTCATCGAGTATAACAAAGTCCCCTGATTGAGTATAACAAAGTCCCATGATCGAGTATAGCAAAGTACTCTGGTTGAGTATAACAAAGACCCTGGTCGAGTATAACAAAGTCCCCTGATCGAGTATAACAAAGTTCTCTGGTCGAGTATAAAAAAGTCCCCTGATGGAGTATAACAAAGCCTCCTCATCGAGAATAACAAAGTCCCCTGATCGAGTATGACACAGCCCCCTGGTCGAGTATAAGAAAGTCCCCTGATCGAGTATAACAAAGGCCCCTCATCGAGTATAACATGGTCCATTGGTCAAGTATAAAAAAGTCCCCTGGTCGAGTATAACAAAGACCCCTGATCGAGTATAACAAAGTCCCCTGGTCGAGTATAGCAAAGTCCCCAGATCGAGTATAAGAAAGTCTCCTGATCGAGTATAACAAAGGCCCCTGATCGAGTCCAAAAAAGGCACCTCATCGAGTATAACAAAGTTCCCTGATCGATTATAACAAAGCCGCCTAATCGAGTATAACAAAGTCCCCTGGTCGAGTATAACAAAGTCCCCTGTTCGAGTCTAAGAAAGTCCTCTTATCGAGTATAACAAATTCCCCTTATCGAGTATAATTAAGTCCCCTATCGAGTATAACAAAGTCCGGTGATCGAGTATAACAAAGGCCCTGGTCGAGCATAACAAAGTCCCCTGATCGAGTATAACAAAAGTCCCCAAATCAAGTATAACAAAGTCCCCTGATCGAGTATAACATATCCCCTGGGAGTATAACAAAGTCCTCTGAGTATAACAAAGTCCCCTGATCGAGTATAACAAAGTCCAATGGTCGCGTATAACAAAGTCCCCTGGTCGAGTATAACAATGTCCCCTGATCGAGTATAACAAAGCCTCCTCATCGAGTATAACAAAGTCCCCTGATCGAGTATAACACATCCCCCTGCTCGAGTATAAGAAAGTCCCCTGATCGAGTATAACAAAGTCCCCTGATCGAGTATAACAAAGGCCCCTGATCGAGTCTAAAAAAGGCCATTGATCGAGTATAACAAAGTCCCCTGATCTAGTATAACAAATGCCCCTGATCGAGTATAACAAAGGCCCCTCATCGAGTATAACAAAGTTCCCTGATCGAGTATAACAAAGCCACCTAATCGAGTATAACAAAGTCCCCTGGTCGAGTATAACAAAGTCCCCTGTTCGAGTCTAACAAAGTCCTCTAATCGAGTATAACAAATTCAACTTATCGAGTATAACAAAGTCCCCTTATCGAGTATAACAAAGGCCCCTGGTCGAGTATAACAAAGTCCTCTGATCGAGTATAACAAAATTCCCCTGATCGAGTATAACAAAGTCCCCAAATCAAGTATAACAAATTCCCCTGATAGAGTATATCATATCCCCTGACCGAGTATAACAAATTCCTCTGGTCGAGTATAACAAAGTCCCCTGATCGAGTATAACAAAGTCCTCTGGTCGAGTATAACAAAGTACCCATTGTCGAGTATAACAAAGTCCCCTGATCGAGTATAACAAAAGTCCCCAAATCAAGTATAACAAAGTCCCCTGATCGAGTATAACATATCCCCTGACGGAGTATAACAAAGTCCTCTGGTCGAGTATAACAAAGTCCCCTGATCGAGTATAACAAAGTCCAATGGTCGCGTATAACAAAGTCCCCTGGTCGAGTATAACAATGTCCCCTGATCGAGTATAACAAAGCCTCCTCATCGAGTATAACAAAGTCCCCTGATCGAGTATAACACATCCCTCTGCTCGAGTATAAGAAACTCCCCTGATCGAGTATAACAAAGTCCCCTGATCGAGGATAACAAAGGCCCCTGATCGAGTCCAAAAAAGGCCATTGATCGAGTATAACAAAGTCCCCTGATCTAGTATAACAAATGCCCCTGATCGATTATAACAAAGTCCCTTGATCGAGTATAACAAAGTCCCTTGGTCCAGTATAACAAAGTCCCTTGATCGAGTATAACAAAGTCCCTTGGTCCAGTATAACAAAGTCCCCTGGTCGAGTATAACAAAGCCCCATCATCGAGAATAACAAAGGCCCCTCATCGAGTATAACAAAGTCCCCTGATTGAGTATAACAAAGTCCCATGATCGAGTATAGCAAAGTACTCAGGTTGAGTATAACAAAGTCCCCTGGTCGAGTATAACAAAGTCCCCTGATCGAGTATAACAAAGTTCTCTGGTCGAGTATAAAAAAGTCCCCTGATGGAGTATAACAAAGCCTCCTCACCGAGTATAACAAAGTCCCCTGATCGAGTATGACACAGCCCCCTGGTCGAGTATAAGAAAGTCCCCTGATCGCGTATAACAAAGGCCCCTCTTCAAGTATAACATGGTCCATTGGTCAAGTATAAAAAAGTCCCCTGGTCGAGTATAACAAAGACCCCTGATCGAATATAACAAAGTCCCCTTGTCGAGTATAGCAAAGTCCCCTGATCGAGTATAACAAAGCCTCCTCATCGAGTATAACAAAGTCCCCTGATCGAGTATGACACAGCCCCCTGGTCGAGTATAAGAAAGTCCCCTGATCGAGTATAACAAAGGCCCCTGATCGAGTCCAAAAAAGGCACCTCATCGAGTATAACAAAGTTCCCTGATCGAGTATAACAAAGCCGCCTAATCGAGTATAACAAAGTCCCCTGGTCGAGTATAACAAAGTCCCCTGTTCGAGTCTAAGAAAGTCCTCTTATCGAGTATAACAAATTCCCCTTATCGAGTATAATTAAGTCCCCTTATCGAGTATAACAAAGTCCGGTGATCGAGTATAACAAAGGCCCTGGTCGAGCATAACAAAGTCCCCTGATCGAGTATAACAAAAGTCCCCAAATCAAGTATAACAAAGTCCCCTGATCGAGTATAACATATCCCCTGACGGAGTATAACAAAGTCCTCTGGTCGAGTATAACAAAGTCCCCTGATCGAGTAGAACAAAGTCCAATGGTCGCGTATAACAAAGTCCCCTGGTCGAGTATAACAATGTCCCCTGATCGAGTATAACAAAGCCTCCTCATCGAGTATAACAAAGTCCCCTGATCGAGTATAACACATCCCCCTGCTCGAGTATAAGAAAGTCCCCTGATCGAGTATAACAAAGTCCCCTGATCGAGTATAACAAAGGCCCCTGATCGAGTCCAAAAAAGGCCATTGATCGAGTATAACAAAGTCCCCTGATCTAGTATAACATATGCCCCTGATCGAGTATAACAAAGGCCCCTCATCGAGTATAACAAAGTTCCCTGATCGATTATAACAAAGCCGCCTAATCGAGTATAACAAAGTCCCCTGGTCGAGTATAACAAAGTCCCCTGTTCGAGTCTAACAAAGTCCTCTAATCGAGTATAACAAATTCAACTTGTCGAGTATAACAAAGTCCCCTTATCGAGTATAACAAAGTCCCCAAATCAAGTATAACAAATTCCCCTGATAGAGTATATCATATCCCCTGACCGAGTATAACAAATTCCTCTGGTCGAGTATAACAAAGTCCCCTGATCGAGTATAACAAAGTCCTCTGGTCGAGTATAACAAAGTACCCATTGTCGAGTATAACAAAGTCCCCTGATCGAGTATAACAAAAGTCCCCAAATCAAGTATAACAAAGTCCCCTGATCGAGTATAACATATCCCCTGACGGAGTATAACAAAGTCCTCTGGTCGAGAATAACAAAGTCCCCTGATCGAGTATAACAAAGTCCAATGGTTGCGTATAACAAAGTCCCCTGGTCGAGTATAACAATGTCCCCTGATCGAGTATAACAAAGCCTCCTCATCGAGTATAACAAAGTCTCCTGATCGAGTATAACACATCCCCCTGCTCGAGTATAAGAAAGTCCCCTGATCGAGTATAACAAAGTCCCCTGATCGAGTATAACAAAGGCCCCTGATCGAGTCCAAAAAAGGCCATTGATCGAGTATAACAAAGTCCCCTGATCTAGTATAACAAATGCCCCTGATCGAGTATAACAAAGGCCCCTCATCGAGTATAACAAAGTTCCCTGATCGAGTATAACAAAGCCGCCTAATCGAGTATAACAAAGTCCCCTAGTCAAGTATAACAAAGTCCCCTGTTCGAGTCTAACAAAGTCCTCTAATCGAGTATAACAAATTCAACTTATCGAGTATAACAAAGTCCCCTTATCGAGTATAACAAAGGCCCCTGGTCGAGTATAACAAAGTCCTCTGATCGAGTATAACAAAATTCCCCTGATCGAGTATAACAAAGTCCCCAAATTAAGTATAACAAATTCCTCTGATAGAGTATATCATATCCCCTGACCGAGTATAACAAATTCCTTTGGTCGAGTATAACAAAGTCCCCTGATCGAGTATAACAAAGTCCTCTGGTCGAGTATAACAAAGTACCCATTGTCGAGTATAACAAAGCCCCTCATCGAGTATAACAAAGGCCCCTCATGGAGTATAACAAAGTCCCCTGATTGAGTATAACAAAGTCCACTGATCGAGTATAGCAAAGTCCTCTGGTTGAGTATAATAAAGTCCCCTGGTCGAGTATAACAAAGTCCCGTGATCGAGTATAACAAAGGTCCCTCATTGAGTATAACAAAGTCCATTGGTCAAGTATAAAAAAGTCCCCTGGTCGAGTATAACAAAGTCCCCAGATCGAGTATAACAAAGGCCCCTCATTGAGTATAACAAAGTCCATTGGTCAAGTATAAAGAAGTCCCCTTGTCGAGTATTACAAAGTCTCTAATCGAGTATAACAAAGTCCCCTGATCGAGTATAACAAAGCACCCTGTACGAGTGTAACAAAGTCCCCTGATCGAGTATAACAAAGTCCCTAATCGAGTATATCAAAGTCCCCTGGTTCAATATAACAAAGACTCTGATCGAGTATAACATATCCCCTCATCGAGTATAACAACGTCTCCTGGCGCAGTATAACAAAGTCCCCTGGTCGAGTATAACAAAGGGCCCTCATCGAGTAAGACAAAGTCCCTTCATCGAGTATAACAAAGTCCCCTGATCCTAGTATAACAAAGCCCACTGGACGAGTATAACAAAGACCCCTGATCCAGGTGTATTAAAGTCCCCTGATCGAGTATAACATATCCCTGATCGAGGATAACAAAGTCCCTGCTGGAGTATAACAAAGTCCCCTGGTCGAGTATAACAAAGTCCCCTGATCGAGTATAACATATCCCCTGATCGAATATACCAAAGTCCTCTGCTCGAGTATAACAAAGTCCCCTGGTCGAGTATAATAAAGCCCCCTCATCGAGTATAACAAAGGCCCCTAATCGAGTATATCAAAGTCCCCTGATTGAGTATAACAATGTCAATTGGTCAATTATAAAAAAGTCCCCTGATCGCATATAACAAAGTCCCCTGGTCGAGTAAAACACAGTCCCCTGATCGAGTATAACAAAGGCCCCTCATTGAGTATAACAAAGTCCATTGGTCAAGTATAAAAAAGTCCCCTGGTCGAGTATAACTAAGTCCCCTGCTCGAGTGCAACAAAGTCCCCAGATCGAGTATAACAAAGGCCCTTCATCGAGTAAAACAAAGTCCCCTGATCTAGAATAACAAAGGCCCCAGATCGTGTATGACAAAGGCCCTTATCGAGTATAACAAAGTCCCCTTATCGAGTATAAAAAATTACCCTTATCGAGAATAACAAAGTCCCCTTATCGAGTATAACAAACTCCGGTGATCGAGTATAACAAAGTCCCCTGGTCGAGTTTAACAAAGTCCCCTGATCGAGTATAACAAAAGTCCCTTGATCGAGTGTAACAAAGTCCCTTGGTCGAGTATAACAAAGTTTTCTAATCGAGTATAACAAAGGCCCCTGGTCGAGTATAACAAAGTCCCCTGTTCGAGTCTAACAAAGTCGCCTAATGGAGTATAACAAAGTCCCCTGGTCGAGTATAACAAAGTCCCCTGTTCAAGTCTAACAAAGTCCCCTTATCGAGTATAACAAATTCCCCTTATCGAGTACAACAAAGTCCCCTTATCGAGTATAACAAAGTCTGGTGATCGAGTATAACAAAGGCCCCTCGTCGAGTATAACAAAGTCCCTAATCGAATATAACAAAACTCTCCTGATCGAGTTAAATAAAGTCCACTGATCGAGTATAAAAATCCCATGGTCCAGTATAACAAAGTCCGCTGATCGAGTATAAAAAAGTCCCCTGGCCCAGTGTAACAAAGTCCCCATATCGAGCATAACAAAGTCCCCTGATCGATTATAACATAGTCCCTGACCGAGTATAACAAATTCCCTTGGTCGAGTATAGCAAAGGGCCCTGATCGAGTAAGACAAAGTCCCCTGATCGAGTATATGAAAGTCCCATGACCGAATATAACAAAGCCCCCTGGACGAGTATAACAAAGTCCCCTGACCGAGTATTAAAAAGGCCTCTGGTCGAGTATAACAAAGTCCCCTGGTCGAGAATAACAAATTCCCCTGATCATAGTAAACAAAGCCCCCTGGACGAGTATAACAAAGTTCCCTGATCGAGTATAAGAAAGTCCCCTGATCGAGTATAACAAAGTCCCCTGGTCCAGTATAACAAAGTCCCCTGATCGAGTATAACACATCCCCTGATCGATTATAACAAAGTCGCCAGGCGAAGTATAACAAAGTCCCTAGATCGAGCATAACAAAGTCCCCTGATCGATTATAACAAAGTCCCCTGACCGAGTATAACAAAGGCCTCTGGTCGAGTATAACAAAGTCCCCTGGTCGAGAATAACAAAGTCCCCTGATCGAGTATAACAAAGTGCCCCGATCCTAGTATAACAATGCCCGCTAGACGAGTATAACAAAGTCCCCTGAACCGAGTATAACAAAGTCCCCTGATCGAGTAAAACATATCCCCTGATCGAGTATAACAAAGTCCCAAGTGGAGTATAAAAAAGTCCCTTGGTCGAGTATAACAAAGCTTTCTAATCGAGTATAACAAAGGCCCCTGGTCAAGTATAACAAAGGCCCCTCATCGAGTATAACAAAGTCCATTGGTCAAGTATAAAAAAGTCCCGTGGTCGAGTATAACAAATTCCCCTGATCGAGTATAACAAAGTCCCCTGGTCGAGTATAGCAAAGTCCCATTATCGAGTATAACAAAGGCCTCCGGTCGAGTATAACAAAATCCCCTGGTCGAGAATAACAAAGTCGCCTGATATTAGTATAACAAAGTCCTCTGGTCGAGTATAAAAAAGTCCCCTGATCGAGTATAACAAAGTCCCCTGCTCGAGTATAACAAAGTCCCCTGATCGAGTATAACAAAGGCCCCTCATCGAGTATAACAAAAGCCCCTCATTGAGTATAGCAAAGTCCATTGGTCAAATATAGGAAAGTCCAATGATCGAGTATGACAAAGTCCCCTGATTAATTATAAAAAAGTCCCCTGGTCGAGTACAACAAAGTTCCCTGATCGAGTATAACAAAGTCCCCTGGTCGAGTATAAGAAAGCCCCCTCATCGAGGATAAGAAAGGCCCCTAATCGAGTAAAACATAGTCTCCTGATTGAGTATAACAAAGTCCCCTGATCGGGTATAACATATCCCTTGATCGAGTATAACAAAGTACTCTGGTCGAGTATAAAAAAGTCCCCTGATCGAGTATAACAATGGCCCCTCATCGAGTACAACAAAGTCCATTGGTCAAGTATAAAATAGTCCCCTGGTCGAGTATAACAAAGTCTCCTGATCGAGTATAACAAAGTCCCCTGATCGAGTATAACAAAGCCCCCTCCTCGAGTATAAGAAAGTCCCCTGATCGAGTATAACAAAGCCTCCTAAGCGAGTATAACAAAGTCCCCTGATCGAGTATAACAAAGTCTCCTGGCCCAGGATAACAACGTCCCCAGATCGAGCATAACAAAGTCCCCTGATCGATTACAACAAAGTCCCCTGGTCGAATATAACAAAGGGCCCTGATCGAGTAAGACAAAGTCCCCTGTTCGAGTATAACGAAGTCCCCTGATCCTAGTATAACAAAGCCCACTAGACGAGTATAACAAAGTCCCCTGAACCGAGTATAACAAAGTCCCCTGATCGAGTATAACATATCCCCTGATCGACAATAACAAAGTCCCTGGTGGAGTATAACAAAGTCCCCTGGTCGAGTATAACAAAGTTTTCTAATCGAGTATAACAAAGGCCCCTGGTCAAGTATAACAAAGGCCCCTGGTCAAGTATAACAAAGGCCCCTCAGAGTATAACAAAGCCTCCTCATAGAGTATAACAAAGTCTCCTGATCGAGTATAACAAAGCCTCCTGAGCGAGTATAACAAAGTCCCCTGATCGAGTATAACAAAGCCCACTGCTTGAGTATAAATAAGTCCCCTGATCGAGTATAACAAAGTCCCCTGATTGAGTATAACAAAGGCCCGTAATCGAGTCTAAAAAGGCCCCTAATCGAGTATAACAAAGTCCCCTGATCTAGTATAAATAAGGCCCCTCATCGAGTATAACAAAGTCCATTGGTCAAGTAAAAAAAAGTCCCTAAGTCGAGTATAACAAAGTCCCCTGGTCGAGTAAGGCAAAGTCACCTGATCGAGTATAACAAAGCCTCCTCATCGAGTATAACAAAGTCCCCTGATCGAGTATAACACAGCCCCCTGCTCAAGTATAAGAAGGTCCCCTAATCGAGTATAACAAAATCCCCTGATCGAGTAAAACAAAGGCCCCTGATCGAGTCCAAAAAAGGCCCCTCTTCGAGTATAACAGAGTCCACTGATCTAGTATAACAAAGGCCCCCGATCGAGTTTAACAAAGCCGCCTAATCGAGTATAACAAAGTCCCCTGGTCGAGTATAACTAAGTCCCCTGTTCGAGTCTAACAAATTCCCCTTATCGAGTATAACAAAGTTACCTTATCGAGTATAACAAAGTCCGGTGATCGAGTATAACAAAGCCCCCTCCTCGAGTATAAGAAAGTCCCCTGATCGAGTATAACAAAGCCTCCTAAGCGAGTATAACAAAGTCCCCTGATCGAGTATAACAAAGTCTCCTGGCCCAGGATAACAACGTCCCCAGATCGAGCATAACAAAGTCCCCTGATCGATTACAACAAAGTCCCCTGGTCGAGTATAACAAAGGGCCCTGATCGAGTAAGTCAAAGTCCCCTGTTCGAGTATAACGAAGTCCCCTGATCCCTAGTATAACAAAGAAAGCCCACTAGACGGAGTATAACAAAGTCCCTGAACCGAGTATAACGGGGTCTCCTGATCGGGTACTCTTATAACTCTGGTCGACAATAACAAAGTCCCTGGTGGTATAACGAGAGTCCCCTGGTCCCGAGTATAACAAAGTTTTGCCTAATCATGAGGTATAACAAAGGCCCTGGTCCAAGTATAACAAAGGCCCTCATAGAGAGTATAACAAAGCCTCCTCTGGGGTATAACAAAGAGATCTCCTGATCGAGTATAACAGCGCCTCCTGAGCGAGTATAACAAAGTCCCCTGATCGAGTATAACAAAGCCCACTGCTTGAGTATAAGTAAGTCCCCTGATCGAGTATCACAAAGTCCCCTGATTGAGTATAACAAAGGCCCCTGATCTAGTATAAATAAGGCCCCTCATCGAGTATAACAAAGGCCCCTCATCGAGTATAACAAAGTCCATTGGTCAAGTATAAAAAAGTCCCTAGGTCGAGTATAACAAAGTCCCCTGGTCGAGTAAGGCAAAGTCACCTGATCGAGTATAACAAAGCCTCCTCATCGAGTATAACAAAGTCCCCTGATCGAGTATAACTCAGCCCCCTGCTCAAGTATAAGTAAGTCCCCTGATCGAGTATAACAAAATCCCCTGATCGAGTAAAACAAAGGCCCCTGATCGAGTCCAAAAAAGGCCCCTCATCGAGTATAACAGAGTCCACTGATCTAGTATAACAAACGCCCCCGATCGAGTTTAACAAAGCCGCCTAATCGAGTATAACAAAGTCCCCTGGTCGAGTATAACTAAGTCCCCTGTTCGAGTCTAACAAATTCCCCTTATCAAGTATAACAGAGTTACCTTATCGAGTATAACAAAGTCCGGTGATCGAATATAACAAAGGCCCCTGGTCGAGTATAACAAAGTCCCCTGATCGAGTATAACAAAAGTCCCTTCATCGAGTATAACAAAGTGTTCTGGTCAGAGTATAATAAATTTTCTAATCGAAATTACATAACAAAGGCCCTGGTCGAGTATAACCAGTCCTCTAGGCGAGAGTATAAAGGGGCTTCTGATAAAAGGTATAACAAAAGTCCTGATCGGTATATGAGGTTTACGCTTTATCGAGTATAACAAAGTCCCTGGTCAAAGTATAACAAATTCCTGATCGAGGTATAACCAGCCCCTGGACGAGTATAACAAAAGTCCCTGATCGAGAATATAACAAGTCCCTGATGGTCATAACAAGTCCTAATTCCAGTATAACAAAGTCCCTAATCGAGTATAACACATCCCCTGATCGAGTATAACAAAGTCTCCTGGCGAAGTATAACAAAGTCCCCTGATCGAGTATAACAAAGTCCCCTGATCGATTATAACAAAGTCCCCTGACCGAGTATAACAAAGGCCTCTGGTCGAGTATAACAAAGTCCCCTGGACGAGTATAACAAAGTCCCCTAATCGAGTATAACAAAGTCCACTGATCGAGTATAACAAAGTCCCCGGGTCCAGTATAACAAAGTCCCCTGATCGAGTATAACATATCCCCTGTTCGAGTATAACAAGACTCCTGGCCCAGTATAACAACGTCCCCAGATCGAGCATAACAAAGTCCCCTGATCGATTACAACAAAGTCCCTGGTCGAGTAAAACAAAGGGCCCTGATCGAGTAAGACAAAGTCCCCTGATCGAGTATAACAAAGTCCCCTCATCCTAGTATAACAAAGCCCACAAGACAAATACAACAAAGTCCCCTGAACCGAGTATAACAAAGTCCCCTGATAGAGTAAAACATATCCCCTGATCGAGTATAACAAAGTCCCTGGTGGAGTATAAAAAAGTCCCCTGGTCGAGTATAACAAAGCTTTCTAATCGAGTATAACAAAGGCCCCTGGTCAAGTATAACAAAGGCCCCTCATCGAGTATAACAAAGTCCATTGGTCAAGTATAAAAAGTCCCGTGGTCGAGTATAACAAATTCCCCTGATCGAGTATAACAAAGTCCCCTGGTCGAGTATAGCAAAGTCCCATGATCGAGTATAAC
>NW_024739442.1:0-28206 GCF_018991925.1 Homarus americanus
CTATGGAGTGTTGTTGTTAACTCTGTTGTAAGATGAAGTAACATTCTCAAAGAGCTTATATGAAGGATTACATCTATGGGGAGTTGTTGTATAACTCTGTGGTAAGATGAATTAAATTTCTCACAGAGCTTGTATGAAGGATTACTTCTATGGAGTGTTGTTGTATAACTCTGAGGTTAGATGAAGTATCATTCTCACAGAGCTTTTATGACAGATTATATCGATGAAGTGTTGTTGTATAACTCTGTGATAAGATGAAGTAACATTTTCACAGAGCTTGTATGACGGATTACATCTATGGAGTGTTGTTGTTAACTCTTTGGTAAGATGAAGTTACATTCTCACAGAGTTTGTATGAAGGATTACATCTATGGAGTGTTGATGTTAACTGTGTGATAATATGAAGTAACTTTCTCACAGAGCTTGTATGAAGGATTACATCTATGGAGTGTTGTTGTTAACTCTGTGATAAGATGAAGTAACATTCTCACAGAGCTTGTATGAAGGATTACATCTATGGAGTGTTGTTGTTAACTCTGTGATAAGAGGGAGTAACTTTTTCACAGAGCTTGTATGAAGGATTACATCTATGGAGTGTTGTTATCAACTCTGTGATAAGATGCAGTAACATTCTCACAGATCTTGTATGAAGGATTACATCTATGGGGTGTTGTTGTTTAACTCTGTGGTAAGATGAAGCAGCCTTCTCACAGAGCTTGTATGACAGATTACATCTATGAGGTGTTGTTGTATAACTCTGTGGTAAGATGAAGTAACATTCTCACAGAGCTTGTATGAAGGATTATATCTATGGTGTGTTGTTGTATAACGCTTTGATAAGATGAAGTAACATTCTCACACAGCTTGTAAGAAGGATTACATCTATGGGGTGTTGTTGTTTAACTTTGTGGTAAGATGAAGTAATATTTTCTTCAAAGCGTGTATGAAGGATTACATCTATGGAGTGTTGTTGTATAACTCTGTGGTAAGATGAAGAACATTCTCACAGAGCGTGTATGAAGGATTACGTCTATGGAGTGTTGTTGTATAACTTTGTGGTAAGATGAAGTAACATTCTCACAGAGCTTGTATGAAGGATTACATCTATGGGGTGTTGTTGTATAACTCTGTGGTAAGATGAATTAAAATTCTGACAGAGTTTGTATGAAGGATTACTTCTATGGAGTGTTGTTGTATAACTCTGAGGATAGATGAAGTGTCATTCTCACAGAGCTTGTATGAGAGATTACATCGATGAGGTGTTGTAGGTATAACTCAGTGGTAAGATGAAGTAACATTCTCACAGAGCTTGAATGAAGGATTACATCTATGGAGTGTTGTTTTTAACTGTGTGATAATATGAAGTAACTTTCTCACGGAGCTTGTATGAAGGATTACATGTATGGAGTGTTGTTGTTAACTCTGTGATAAGATGAAGTAACATTCTCACAGAGCTTGTATGAGGGATTACATCTATGGGGTGTTGTTGTATAACTCTGTGGTAAGATGAAGTAACATTCTCACAGAGCTTGTATGAAGGATTACATATTATGGAGTGTTGTTGTATAACTCTGTGGTAAGATGAAGTAACATTTTCAAAGAGCGTGTACGAAAGATTTCATCTGTGGAATGTTGTTGTTAACTCTTTGGTAAGATGAAGTAACATTCTCACAGAGCTTGTATGAAGGATTACATCTATGGAGTTTTGTTGTTAACTGTGTGATAATATGAAGTAACTTTCTCACAGAGCTTGTATGAAGGATTACGTCTATGAGGTGTTGTTGTATAACTCTGTTATAAGATGAAGTAGCATTCTCACAGAGCTTGTATGAAGGATTACATCTATGATGTGTTTTTGTATAACTCTGTGGTAAGATGAAGGAACTTTCTCACAGAGATTGTATGAAGGATTACATCTATGGAGTGTTGTTGTATGACTCTCTGGTAAGATGAAGTAACATTCTCATAGTGCTTATATGAAGGATAACATCTATGGAGTGTTGTTGTATAACTCTGTGGTAAGATGAAGTAACATTCTCACAGAGCTTGTATGAAGGATTACATCTTTGGAGTGTTGTTGTATAACTCTGTGGTAAGATGAAGTAACATTCTCACAGAACGTGTATGAAAGATTACATCTATGGAGTGTAGCTGTTAACTCTTTGGTAAGATGAAGTAACATTCTCACAGAGCTTTTATGACGGATTACATCTATTTAGTGGTGTTGTATAACTCTGTAGTAAGATGAAGTAACATTCTCACAGAGGTTGTATGAAGGATTACATCTATGGAGTGTTGTTGTATAAATCTGTGGTAAGATGAAGTAACATTCCCAAAGAGTTTGTATGAAGGATTACATCTATGGAGTGTTGTTGTATAACTCTGTGGTATGATGAAGTAACATTCTCACAGAGCTTTTATGAAGGATTGCATCTATGGAGTGTTGTTGCTAACTCTGTGGTAAGATAAAGTAACATTCTCCCAGAGCTTGTATGAAGGATTACATCTATGGAGTGTTGTTGTTGACTGTGTGGTAAGATGAAGTAACATTTTCACAGAGCTTGTATGAAGGATTACATGTATTGAGTGTTGGTATTACCTCTGTGGTAAGATGAAGCAACATTCTCACAGAGCTTGTATGAGGTATTACATCTATGAGGTGTTGTTGTATAACTCTGTGAAAAGATGAAGTAACATTATCACAGAGCTTGTATGAAGGATTACATCTATGAGGTGTTGTTGTATAATTCTGTGGTAAGATGAATCAACATTCTCACAGAGCATGTATGAAGGATTACATCTATGGGGTGTTGTTGTATAACGCTTTGATAAGATGAAGTAACATTCTCACCGAGCTTGTACGAAGGATTACTTCTATGGGGTGTTGTTGTTAACTATGTGGTAAGATGAAGTAACATTCTCACAGAGCTTGTATGAAGGATTACATCTATGAGGTGTTGTTGTATAACTCTGTGGTAAGATGAAGAAACATTCTCACAGAGCTTGTATGAAATATTACATCTATGGAGTGTTGTTGTTGATTGTGTGATAAGATGAAGTAACATTCTCACAGAGCTTGAATGAAGGATTACATCTATGGAGTGTTGTTGTTAACTCTGTCATAAGATGAAATAACATTTTCACAGAGCTTGTATGAAGGATTACATCTATGGAGTATTGTTTTTAACTCTGTGATAAGATGAAGTAACATTCTCACAGAGCTTGTTTGAAGGATTAAATCTATGGGGTGCTTTTGTATAACTCTGTGGTAAGATGAAGTAACATTCTCACAGAGCTTGTATGAAGTATTACATCTTTGAGGTGTTGTTGTATAACTCTGTGAAAAGATGAAGTAACATTCTCACAGAGCTTGTATGAAGGATTACATCTATGATGTGTTTTTGTATAACTCTATGGTACGATGAAGCAACATTCTCACAGAGCTTGTATGAAGGATTACATTTATGGGGTGTTGTTGTATAACGCTTTGATAAGATGAAGTAACATTCTCACAGAGATTGTAAGAAGGATTACTTCTATGGGGTGTTGATGTTAACTCTGTGGTAAGATGAAGTAACATTTTCTCAGAACTTGTTTGAAGGATTACATCATTGGGGTGTTGTTGTTTAACTCTGTGGTAAGATGAAGTAACATTCTCACAGAGCTTGTATGACAGATTACATCTATGAGGTGTTGTTGTATAACGCTTTGATAAGATGAAGTAACATTCTCACAGAGCTTGTAAGAAGGATTACATCTATGGGGTGTTGTTGTTTAACTTTGTGGTTAGATGAAGTAACATTTCCTTCAAAGCGTGTATGAAGGATTATATCTATGGAGTGTTGTTGTATAGCTCTGTGGTAAGATGAAGAACATTCTCACAGAGCTTGTATGAAGGATTACTTCTATGGAGTGTTGTTGTATAACTCTGTGGTAAGATGAAGTATTATTCTCACAGAGCTTGTATGGCAGATTACATCTATGAGGTGTTGTTGTATAACTCTGTGGTAAGATGAAGTAACATTCTCACAGAGCTTGGAAGAAGGATTACATCTATAGGGTGTTGTTGTATAACTATGTGGTAAGATAAAGTAACATTATCACAGAGCTTGTAAGAAGGATTACATCTATGGGGTGTTGTTGTATAGCTATGTGGTAAGATGAAGTAACATTCTCACAGAGCGTGTATGAAGGATTACGTCTATGGAGTGTTGTTGTATAACTTTGTGGTAAGATGAAGTAACATTCTCATAGAGCTTATATGAAGGATTACATCTATGGGGTGTTGTATAACTCTGTGGTAATATGAATTAAAATTCTCACAGAGCATGTATGAAGGATTACTTCTATGGAGTGTTGTTGTATAACTCTGAGGTTAGATGAAGTATCATTCTCACAGAGCTTGTATGACAGATTACATCAATGAGGTGTTGTTGTATAACTCTGTGGTAAGATGAAGTAACATTCTCACAGAGCTTGTATGAAGGATTACATATTATGGAGTGTTGTTGTATAACTGTGGTAAGATGAAGTAACATTTTCACAGAGCTTGTATGACGGATTACATCTATGGAGTGTTGTTGTCAACTCTTTGGTAAGATGAAGTAACATTCTCACAGAGCTTGTATGAAGGATTACATCTATGGAGTGTTGATGTTAACTGTGTGATAATATGAAGTAACTTTCTCACAGAGCTTATATGAAGGATTACATCTATGGAGTGTTGTTCTTAACTCTGTGATAATATGAAGTAACATTCTCACAGAGCTTGTATGAAGGATTACATGTATGGAGTGTTGTTGTTAACTCTGTGATAAGATTAAGTAACATTCTCACAGAGCTTGTATGAAGGATTACATCTATGGAGTGTTGTTGTATAGCTCTGTGGTAAGATGAAGTAACATTCTCACAGAGCTTGTATGAAGGATTACATCTATGGAGTGTTGTTGTATAACTTTCTGGTAAGATGAAGTAACATTCTCATGGAGCTTGTATGAAGGATTACATCTATAGTGTGTTGTTGTATAACTCTGTGGTAAGATGAAGTAACATTCTCACAGAGCTTGTTTGACGGATTACAGCTATTTAGTGTTGTTGTATAACTCTGTTGTAAGATGAAGTAACATTCTCACAGAGCTTGTATGAAGGATTATGTCTATGAGGTGTTGTTGTATAATTCTGTGGTAAGATGAAGCAACATTCTCAGAGAGCTTGTATGAAGGATTACATATAATGGAGTGTTGTTGTATAACTCTGTGGTAAGATGAAGAAACATTTTCACAGAGCTTGTATGGCGGATTACATCTATGGAGTGTTGTTGTTAACTCTTTGGTAAGATGAAGTAACATTCTCACAGAGCTTGTATGAAGGATTACATCTATGGAGTGTTGTTGTCAACTCTTTGGTAAGATGAAGTAACATTCTCACAGAGCTTGTATGAAGGATTACATCTATGGAGTGTTGATGTTAACTGTGTGATAATATGAAGTAACTTTCTCACAGAGCTTATATGAAGGATTACATCTATGGAGTGTTGTTCTTAACTCTGTGATAATATGAAGTAACATTCTCACAGAGCTTGTATGAAGGATTACATGTATGGAGTGTTGTTGTTAACTCTGTGATAAGATTAAGTAACAATTTCACAGAGCTTGTATGAAGGATTACATCTATGGAGTGTTGTTGTATAGCTCTGCGGTAAGATGAAGTAACATTCTCACAGAGCTTGTATGAAGGATTACATCTATGGAGTGTTGTTGTATAACTTTCTGGTAAGATGAAGTAACATTCTCACGGAGCTTGTATGAAGGATTACATCTATAGTGTGTTGTTGTATAACTCTGTGGTAAGATGAAGTAACATTCTCACAGAGCTTGTTTGACGGATTACAGCTATTTAGTGTTGTTGTATAACTCTGTTGTAAGATGAAGTAACATTCTCACAGAGCTTGTATTAAGGATTATGTCTATGAGGTGTTGTTGTATAATTCTGTGGTAAGATGAAGCAACATTCTCACAGAGCTTGTATGACGGATTACATCTATGGAGTGTTGTTGTTAACTCTTTCGTAAGATGAAGTAACATTCTCACAGAGCTTGTATGAAGGATTACATCTATGGAGTGTTGTTGTTAACTGTGTGATAATATGAAACTAACTTTCTCACAGAGCTTGTATGAAGGATTACATCTATGGAGTGTTGTTGTTAACTATGTGATAAGATGAAACTAATTTTCTCACAGAGCTTGTATGAAGGATTACATCTATGGAGTGTTGTTGTTAACTCTGTGATAAGCTGAAGTAACATTCTCACAGAGCTTGTATGAAGGATTACATCTATGGAGTGTTGTTGTATATCTTTGTGGTAAGATGAAGCAACTTTCTCACAGAGCTTGTATGAAGGATTACATCTATAGGGTGTTGTTGTATAGCTATGTGGTAAGATGAAGTAACATTCTCACAGAGCGTGTATGAAGGATTACGTCTATGGAGTGTTGTTGTATAATTTTGTGGTAAGATGAAGTAACATTCTCACAGAGCTTATATGAAGGATTACATCTATGAGGTGTTGTTGTATAACTCTGTGGTAATATGAATTAAAATTCTCACAGAGCTTGTATGAAGGATTACTTCTATGGAGTGTTGTTGTATAACTCTGAGGTTAGATGAAGTATCATTCTCACAGAGCTTGTATGACAGATTACTTCAATGAGGTGTTGTTGTATAACTCTGTGGTAAGATGAAGTAACATTCTCACAGAGCTTGTATGAAGGATTACATATTATGGAGTGTTGTTGTATAACTCTGTGGTAAGATGAAGTAACATTTTCACAGAGCTTGTATGACGGATTACATCTATGGAGTGTTTTTGTCAACTCTTTGGTAAGATGAAGTAACATTCTCAGAGAGCTTGTATGAAGGATTACATCTATGGAGTGTTGATGTTAACTGTGTGATAATATGAAGTAACTTTCTCACAGAGCTTATATGAAGGATTACATCTATGGAGTGTTGTTCTTAACTCTGTGATAAGATGAAGTAACATTCTCACAGAGCTTGTATGAAGGATTACATGTATGGAGTGTTGTTGTTAACTCTGGGATAAGATTAAGTAACATTCTCACAGAGCTTATATGAAGGATTACATCTATGGAGTGTTGTTGTATAGCTCTGTGGTAAGATGAAGTAACAATCTCACAGAGCTTGTATGAAGGATTACATCTATGGAGTGTTGTTGTATAACTTTGTGGTAAGATGAAGTAACGTTCTCACGGAGCTTGTATGAAGGATTACATCTATAGTGTGTTGTTGTATAACTCTGTGGTAAGATGAAGTAACATTCTCACAGAGCTTGTTTGGCGGATTACAGCTATTTAGTGTTGTTGTATAACTCTGTTGTAAGATGAAGTAACATTCTCACAGAGCTTGTATGAAGGATTATGTCTATGAGGTGTTGTTGTATAATTCTGTGGTAAGATGAAGCAACATTCTCACAGAGATTGTGTGAAGGATTACATATTATGGAGTGTTGTTGTATAACTCTGTGGAAAGATGAAGAAACATTTTCACAGAGCTTGTATGACGGATTACATCTATGGAGTGTTGTTGTTAACTCTTTGGTAAGATGAAGTAACATTCTCACAGAGCTTGTATGAAGGATTACATCAATGGAGTGTTGTTGTTAACTGTGTGATAATATGAAACATACTTTCTCACAGAGCTTGTATGAAGGATTACATCTATGGAGTGTTGTTGTTAACTATGTGATAAGATGAAACTAACATTCTCACAGAGCTTGTATGAAGGATTACATCTATGGAGTGTTGTTGTTAACTCTGTGATAAGATGAAGTAACATTCTCACAGAGCTTGTATGAAGGATTACATCTATGGAGTGTTGTTGTATAACTTTGTGGTAAGATGAAGCAACTTCTCAAAGAGCTTGTATGAAGGATTACATCTATGGCGTGTTGTTGTTGACTGTGTGGTAAGATGAAGTAAAATTCTCACAGAGCTTGTATGAAGGATTACATGTATGGAGTGTTGGTATTGCCTCTGTGGTAAGATGAAGCAACATTCTCACAGAGCTTGTATTAAGTATTACATCTATGAGGTGTTGTTGTATAACTCTGTGAAAAGATGAAGTAACATTATCACAGAGCTTGTATGAAGGATTACATCTATGAGGTGTTGTTGTATAATTCTGTTGTAAGATGAAGCAACATTCTCACAGAGCATGTATGAAGGATTACATCTATGGGGTGTTGTTGTATAACGCTTTGATAAGATGAAGTAACATTCTCACCGAGCTTGTAAGAAGGATTACTTCTATGGGGTGTTATTGTTAACTCTGTGGTAAGATGAAGTAACATTCTCACAGAGCTTGTATGAAGGATTTCATCTATGAGCTGTTGTTGTATAACTCTGTGGTAAGATGAAGAAACATTCTCACAGAGCTTGTATGAAGTACTACATCTATGGAGTGTTTTTGTTGACTGTGTGATAAGATGAAGTAACATTCTCACAGAGCTTGAATGAAGGATTACATCTATGGAGTGTTGTTGTTAACTCTGTGATAAGATGAAGTAACATTCTCACAGAGCTTGTATGAAGGCTTAAATCTATGGGGTGCTTTTGTATAACTCTGTGGTAAGATGAAGTAACATTCTCACAGAGCTTGTCTGAAGTATTACATCTTTGAGGTGTTGTTGTATAACTCTGTGAAAAGATGAAGTACCATTCTCACAGAGCTTGTATGAAGGATTACATCTATGATGTGTTTTTGTATAACTCTGTGGTATGATGAAGCAACATTCTCACAGAGCTTGCATGACAGATTACATCTACGAGGTGTTGTTGTATAACGCTTTGATAAGATGAAGTAACATTCTCACAGAGCTTGTAAGAAGGATCACATCTATGGGGTGTTGTTGTTTAACTATGTGGTAAGATGAAGTAACATTTCCTTCAAAGCGTGTATGAAGGATTATATCTATGGAGTGTTGTTGTATAGCTCTGTGGTAAGATGAAGAACATTCTTACAGAGCTTGTATGAAGGATTACTTCTATGGAGTGTTGTTGTATAACTCTGTGGTAAGATGAAGTATCATTCTCACAGAGCTTGTATGACAGATTACATCTATGAGGTGTTGTTGTATAACTCTGTGGTAAGATGAAGTAACATTCTCACAGAGCTTGGAAGAAGGATTACATCTATAGGGTGTTGTTGTATAACTATGTGGTAAGATAAAGTAACATTATCACAGAGCTTGTAAGAAGGATTACATCTATGGGGGTGTTGTTGTATAGCTATGTGGTAAGATGAAGTAACATTCTCACAGAACGTGTATGAAGGATTACGTCTATGGAATGTTGTTGTATAACTTTGTGGTAAGACGAAGTAACATTCTCACAGAGCTTATATGAAGGATTACATCTATGGGGTGTTGTTGTATAACTCTGTGGTAATATAAATTAAAATTCTCACAGAGCTTGTATGAAGGATTACTTCTATGGAGTGTTGTTGTATAACTCTGAGGTTAGATGAAGTATCATTCTCACAGAGCTTGTATGACAGATTACATCGATGAGGTGTTGTTGTATAACTCTGTGGTAAGATGAAGTAACATTCTCACAGAGCTTGTATGAAGGATTACATATTATGGAGTGTTGTTGTATAACTCTGTGGTAAGATGAAGTAACATTTTCACAGAGCTTGTATGACGGATTACATCTATGGAGTGTTGTTGTCAACTCTTTGGTAAGATGAAGTAACATTCTCACAGAGCTTCTATGAACGATTACATCTATGGAGTGTTGATGTTAACTGTGTGATAATATGAAGTAACTTTCTCACAGAGCTTATATGAAGGATTACATCTATGGAGTGTTGCTCTTAACTCTGTGATAAGATGAAGTAACATTCTCACAGAACTTGTATGAAGGATTACATCTATGGAGTGTTGTTGTATAGCTCTGTGGTAAGATGAAGTAACATTCTCACAGAGCGTGTATGAAGGATTACAGCTATGGAGTATTGTTGTATAATTTTGTGGTAAGATGAAGTAACATTCTCACGGAGCTTGTATGAAGGATTACATCTATAGTGTGTTGTTGTATAACTCTGTGGTAAGATGAAGTAACATTCTCACATAGCTTGTATGACGGATTACAGCTATTTAGTGTTGTTGTATAACTCTGTTGTAAGATGAAGCAACATTCTCACAGAGCTTGTATGAAGGATTACATATTATGGAGTGTTGTTGTATAACTCCGTGGTAAGATGAAGAAACATTTTCACAGAGCTTGTATGAAGGATTACATATTATGGAGTGTTGTTGTATAACTCCGTGGTAAGATGAAGCAACATTCTCACAGAGCTTGTATGAAGGATTACATATTATGGAGTGTTGTTGTATAACTCTGTTGTAAGATGAAGCAACATTCTCACAGAGCTTGTATGACGGATTACATCTATGGAGTGTTGTTGCTAACTCTTTGGTAAGATAATGTAACATTCTCACAGAGCTTGTATGAAGGATTACATCTATGGAGTGTTGTTGTTAACTGTGTGATAATATGAAACTAACTTTCTCAAAGAGCTTGTATGAAGGATTACATCTATGGAGTGTTGTTGTTAACTCTGTGATAAGATGAAACTAACTTTCTCACAGAGCTTGTATGAAGGATTACATCTATGGAGTGTTGTTGTTAACTCTGTGATAAGATGAAACTAACTTTCTCACAGAGCTTGTATGAAGGATTACATCTATGGAGTGTTGTTGTTAACTCTGTGATAAGATGAAGTAACATTCTCACAGAGCTTGTATGAAGGATTACATGTATGGAGCGTTGTTGTTAACTCTGTGATAAGATGAAGTAACATTCTCACAGAGCTTGTATGAAGGGTTACAGTACATCTAAGGGGTGTTGTTGTATAACTCTGTGGTACGATGAAGTAACATTCTCAGAGAGCATGTATGAAGGATTACATCTATGAGGTGTTGTTGTATAATTCTGTGGTAAGATGAAGTAACATTCTCACAGAGCTTGTATGAAGGATTACATCTATGGAGTGTTGTTGTTAACTGTGTGATAATATGAAGTAACTTTCTCACAGAGCTTGTACGAAGGATTACATCTATGGAGTGTTGTTGTTAACTCTGTGATAAGATGAAGTAACATTTTCACAGAGCTTGTATGAATGATTACATCTATGGAGTGTTGTTGTAAAACTCTGTGGAAAGATCAAGTATCATTCTCACAGAGCTTGTAAGAAGGATTACATCTATGGGGTGTTGTTGTATAGCTATGTGGTAAGATATAGTAACATTCTCACAGAGCTTGTATGAAGGATTACAACTTTGGAGTGTTGTTGTATAACTTTGTGGTAAGATGAAGTAACATTCTCACAGAGCTTGTATGAAGGATTACATCTATGGCGTGTTGTTGTATAACTCTGGTAAGATGAAGTAACATTCTCGCAGAGCCTGTATGAAGGATTAAATCTATGGAGTGT
Organism: Homarus americanus; assembly: GCF_018991925.1. NCBI lineage: Eukaryota > Metazoa > Arthropoda > Malacostraca > Decapoda > Nephropidae > Homarus > Homarus americanus. The sequence goes on from NW_024739442.1 coordinate 11,515, forward strand.
TGTTGTAAACTCTGTGATAAGATGAAGTAACATTCCCACAGAGCTTTTATGAAGGATTGCATCTATGGAGTGTTGTTGTTAACTCTGTGGTAAGATGAAGTAACATTCTCACAGAGCTTGTATGAAGGATTACTTCTATGAGGTGTTGTTGTATAACTCTGTGGTAAGATGAAGGAACATTCTCAGAGAGCTTGTATGAAGGATTACATCTATGGACTGTTGTTGTTAACTGTATGATAAGATGAAGTAACATTCCCACAGAGATTGTATGATGGGTTGCATCTATGGAGTGTTGTTGTTAACTCTGTGGTAAGATTAAGTAACATTCTCACAGAGCTTGTATGAAGGATTACATCTATGGAGTGTTGTTGTAAACTGTGTGATAAGATGAAGTAACATTCTCACAGAGCTTGTATGAAGGATTACATCTATGGGGTGTTGTTGTGTAACTCTGTGCTAAGATGAAGTAACATTTACACAGAGCTTGTATGAAGGATTACATCTATGGAGTGTTGTTGTATAACTTTGTGGTAAGATGAAGCAACATTCTCACATAGCTTGTATGAAGGATTACATCTATTGGGTGTTGTTGTATAACTCTGTGGTAAGATGAATTAACATTCTCACAGAGCTTGTATGAAGGATTACTTCTATGGAGTGTTGTTGCATAACACTGTGGTAAGATGAAGTATCATTCTCACATAGCTTGTAAGAAGGATTACTTCTATGGGGTGTTGTTGTTAACTCTGTGGTATGATGAAGTAACATTCTCTGAGAGCTTGTATGAAGGATTACATATATGGAGTGTTGTTGTATAACTATGTGGTAAGATGAAGTAACATTCTCACAGAGCTTGTATGAAGGATTACATCTATGGAGTGTTGTTGTTAACTCTGTGGTAAGATGAAGTAACATTCTCGCACATCTTGTATGACAGATTACATCTATGAGGTGTTGTTGTATAACTCTGTGGTAAGATGAAGTAACATTCTCACAGAGCTTATATGAAGGATTACATCTATGGAGTGTTGTTGTATAACTCTGTGGTAAGATAAAGTAACATTCTCACAGAGCTTGTATGAAGGATTACATCTATGAAGTGTTGTTATAAACTGTGTGATAAGATGAAGTAACATTCTCACAGAGCTTGTATGAAGGATTACTTCTATGGAGTGTTGTTGCATAACCCTGTGGTAAGATGAAGTATCATTCTCACATAGTTTGTAAGAAGGATTACTTCTATGGGGTGTTGTTGTTAACTCTGTGGTAAGATGAAGTAACATTCTCTGAGAGCTTGTATGAAGGATTACATCTACGGAGTGTTGTTATATAACTCTGTTGTAAGTTGAAGTAACATTCTCACAGTGCTTGTATGAAGGATTACATCAATAGAGTGTTGTTGTATAACTCTGGTAAGATGAAGTAACATTCTCGCAGAGCTTGTATGAAAGATTATATCTATGGAGTGTTGTTGTATAACTCTGGTAAGATGAAGTAACATTCTCGCAGAGCTTGTATGAAAGATTACATCTATGGAGTGTTGTTGTATAACTCTGGTAAGATGAAGTAACATTCTCGCAGAGCTTATATGAAAGATTACATCTATGGAGTGTTGTTGTATAACTCTGTCGTAAGTTGAGGTAACATTCTCACAGAGCTGGTATGAAGGGTTACATGTATGGAGTGTTGTTGTTAACTCTGTTGTAAGATGAAGTAACATTCTCGCAGAGCTTGTAAGAAGAATTACATCTATTGGGTGTTGTTGTATAACTCTGTGGTAAGATGAATTAACATTCTCACATAGCTTGTATGAAGGATTACATCTATGGGGTCTTGTTGTATAACGCTATGATAAGATGACGTAACATTCTCACAGAGCTTGTGAGAAGGATTACATCTATGGGGTGTTGTTGTTAACTCTGTGATAAGATGAAGTAACATTCTCACAGAGCTTATATGAATGATTACATCTACGGGGTGTTGTTGTTAACTCTGTGGTAAGATGAAGTAACATTTTCACAGAGCTTGTATGAAGGATTACATCTATGGAGTGTTGTTGTAAACTGTGTGATAAGATGAAGTAACATTCTCACAGAACTTGTATGAAGGATTACTTCTATGGAGTGTTGTTGCATAACCCTGTGGTAAGATGAAGTATCATTCTCACATAGCTTGTAAGAAGGATTACTTCTATGGGGTGTTGTTGTTAACTCTGTGGTAAGATGAAGTAACATTCTCTGAGAGCTTGTATGAAGGATTACATCTATGGAGTGTTGTTATATAACTCTGTTGTAAGTTGAAGTAACATTCTCACAGTGCTTGTATGAAGGATTACATCAATGGAGTGTTGTTGTATAATTCTGGTAAGATGAAGTAACATTCTCGCAGAGCTTGTATGAAAGATTACATCTATGGAGTGTTGTTGTATAACTCTGTCGTAAGTTGAGGTAACATTCTCACAGAGCTGGTATGAAGGGTTACATGTATGGAGTGTTGTTGTTAACTCTGTCGTAAGATGAAGTAACATTCTCGCAGAGCTTGTAAGAAGGATTACATCTATTGGGTGTTGTTGTATAACTCTGTCGTAAGATGAATTAACATTCTCACATAGCTTGTATGAAGGATTACATCTATGGGGTCTTGTTGTATAACGCTATGATAAGATGACGTAACATTCTCACAGAGCTTGTAAGAAGGATTACATCTATGGGGTGTTGTTGTTAACTCTGTGATAAGATGAAGTAACATTCTCACAGAGCTTATATGAATGATTACATCTATGGATTGTTGTTAACTCTGGGTAAGATGAAGTAACATTTTCACAGAGCTTGTATGAAGGATTACATCTATGGAGTGTTGTTGTAAACTGTGTAAGATGAAGTAACATTCTCACAGAGCTTGTATGAAGGATTACATCTATGGGGTGTTGTTGTTAACTCTGTGATAAGATGAAGTAACATTCTCACAGAGCTTGTATGAAGGATTACATCTATGGAGTGTTGTTGTATAACTCTGTGGTAAGATGAAGTAACATTCTTATATGAATGATTACATCTATGGAGCTGTGGTAAGATGAAGTATCATTCTCACAGAGCTTGTATGAAAGATTACATCTATGGAGTGTTGTTGTAAACTGTGTGATAAGATGAAGTAACATTCTCACAGAGCTTGTATGAAGGATTACATCTATGGGGTGTTGTTGTTAACTCTGTGATAAGATGAAGTAACATTCTCACAGAGCTTGTTTGAAGGATTACATCTATGGAGTGTTGTTGTATAACTCTGTGGTAAGATGAAGCAACATTCTCACAGAGCTTATATGAATGATTACATCTATGGAGTGTTGTTGTATAAGTCTGTGGTAAGATGAAGTATCATTCTCACAGAGCTTGTATGAAAGATTACATCTATGAGGTGTTGTTGTATAGCTCAATGGTAAGATGAAGTAACATTCTCACAGAGCATGTATGAAGGATTACATCTATGGGGTGTTGTTGGGTAACTCTGTGGTAAGATGAAGTAACATTTTCACAGAGCTTGTATGAAGGATTACATCTATGGAGTGTTGTTGTATAACTTTGTGGTAAGATGAAGCAACATTCTCACATAGCTTGTATGAAGGATTACATCTATTGGGTGTTGTTGTATAACTCTGTGGTAAGATGAATTAACATTCTCACAGAGCTTGTATGAAGGATTACTTCTATGGAGTGTTGTTGCATAACACTGTGGTAAGATGAAGTATCATTCTCACATAGCTTGTAAGAAGGATTACTTCTATGGGGTGTTGTTGTTAACTCTGTGGTAAGATGAAGTAACATTCTCTGAGAGCTTGTATGAAGGATTACATCTATGGAGTGTTGTTGTATAACTATGTGGTAAGATGAAGTAACATTCTCACAGAGCTTGTATGAAGGATTACATCTATGGAGCGTTGATGTTAACTCTGTGGTAAGATGAAGTAACATTCTCGCACATCTTGTATGACAGATTACATCTATGAGGTGTTGTTGTATAACTCTGTGGTAAGATGAAGCAACATTCTCACAGAGCTTGTATGAAGGAATACATCTAGGGAGTGTTGTTGTATAACTCTGTGGTAAGGTGAAGTAATATTCTCACAGAGCTTATTTGAAGGATTACATCTTTGGAGTGTTGTTGTATAACTCTGGTAAGATGAAGTAACATTCTCACATAGCTTGTATGAAGGATTACATCTATGGGGTCTTGATGTATAACGCTATGATAAGATGACGTAACATTCTCACAGAGCTTGTAAGAAGGATTACATCTATGGGGTGTTGTTGTTAACTCTGTGATAAGATGAAGTAACATTCTCACAGAGCTTGTATGAAGGATTACATCTATGGAGTGTTGTTGTATAACTCTGTGGTAAGATGAAGTATCATTCTCACAAGGCTTATATGAAGGATTACATCTATGGAGTGTTTTTGTATAAGTCTGTGGTAAGATGAAGTATCATTCTCACAGAGCTTGTATGAAAGATTACATCTATGAGGTGTTGTTGTATAGCTCAATGGTAAGATGAAGTAACATTCTCACAGAGCATGTATGAAGGATTACATCTTTGGAGTGTTGTTGTGTAACTCTGTGGTAAGATGAATTAACATTTTCACAGAGCTTGTATGAAGGATTTCTTCTATGGAGTGTTGTTGTATAACTCTATCGTAAGATGAAGTATCATTCTCACAGAGCTTGTATGACAGATTACATCTATGAGGTGTTGTTGTATAACTCTTTGGTAAGATGAAGTAACATTCTCACAGAGCTTGTAAGAAGGATTATATCTATGGGGTGTTGTTGTATAGCTATGTGGTAAGATATAGTAACATTCTCACAGAGAGTGTATGAAGGATTACATCTATGGAGTGTTGTTGTATAACTTTGTGGTAAGATGAAGTAACATTCTCACAGAGCTTGTATGAAGGATTACATCTATGGCGTGTTGTTGTATAACTCTGGTAAGATGAAGTAACATTCTCGCAGAGCTTGTATGAAGGATTGCATCTATGGAGTGTTGTTGTTAACTCTGTGGTAAGATGAAGTAACATTCTCACAGAGCTTGTATGAAGGATTACTTCTATGAGGTGTTGTTGTATAACTCTGTGGTAAGATGAAGGAACATTCTCAGAGAGCTTGTATGAAGGATTACATCTATGGACTGTTGTTGTTAACTGTGTGATAAGATGAAGTAACATTCCCACAGAGATTGTATGATGGGTTGCATCTATGGAGTGTTGTTGTTAACTCTGTGGTAAGATTAAGTAACATTCTCACAGAGATTGTATGAAGGATTACATCTATGGAGTGTTGTTGTAAACTGTGTGATAAAATGAAGTAACATTCTCACAGAGCTTGTATGAAGGATTACATCTGTAGGGTGTTGTTGTATAACTCTGTGGTTTGATGAATTAACATTCTCACATATCTTGTATGAAGGATTACATCTATGGGGTCTTCTTGTATAACGCTATGATAAGATGACGTAACATTCTCACAGAGCTTGTAAGAAAGATTACATCTATGGGGTGTTGTTGTTAACTCTGTGATAAGATGAAGTAATATTCTCACAGAGCTTGTATGAATGATTACATCTATGGAGTGTTGTTGTATAAGTCTGTGGTAAGATGAAGTATCATTCTCACAGAGCTTGTATGAAAGATTACATCTATTAGGTGTTGTTGTATAGCTCAATGGTAAGATGAAGTAACATTCTCACAGAGCATGTATGAAGGATTACATCTATGGGTTGTTGTTGTGTAACTCTGTGGTAAGATGAAGTAACATTTTCACAGAGCTTGTATGACTGCTGGGCCCGGAGCTGCGAAGACCTTCCTCTTTTGCTGCATGTTTGAGCAGTCTGCAACTTTGTTGTGATAAGACACTCAATCCTAGTGATTGTACTTACTCAACATAGTGACGGTGTAATTACCATCACAGATTGTACGGGAAATTCCAATTTTTGGAAAAAACAAATATTTGGGCTCCCCAAATTTTGACTACTACCCGTGCGTCTACGTCCTGGATTGGCCAATCAGTGGTGCCCCACGGTGGCGTGATACATGCACGTTTACTGCGGTGCTCTGATTGGCTAACCGAACGTGGCGTGGTAGGTAGGCTGTTTCTACTCTCTAAGTCCTCTTCTTTCCTTTTTTCATCCCCCTCATGCACTCCGTTCTTTGAACGGGAGGCGGGACTTAGCGATACGGTCGATCCGGCAAGGGAACCTGTGATAGTGCAGGGCACCCCTTGTCCGGGGGTCACCGGTAGGTGGCAACTTTCTTAGACATAACTATAGTCACAGGTAACCTGGGTGCAGAACCCTACGAGCCCGACGCCCGTCCAAGAGGGGGGGGCGGGGTCACTGCTCCCAGGCAGGAGCCCTGTGTTATAGGTAGGATTAGATGTAATCAAGAAGATGACAACAAGCATTAGAATAAAACATAGAGATAAGGGACACTCTATTGGAAGGGGAAAAGTGGCAGAAATCACTTACAACAAATTGCAAGTCCCACTAACAAGAATATTCAGCACCAATGAAGGTTTTAAAGTAATCTGTAAAGATGACTTTGATTCAGATAAAATCCTTTCAAAAGAAGCAAGAGATATATTTTACAATGAAGGCCTTATTGTTGTCATGCCACCAGAACAAAAAGCAAAAAGATCAGTTTTTGTTCGTCAAGTCGACCAAGAGATAGGGAGGAAGACATCGGAAGACCTGAAAGATGAACTGGAACGCCAAAATAGGTGGATGAAGATTGAAGAAGTCATTAAGATAAAGGACTATACTCATGTTTTTAAGATTACTTTTGAAGAAGTGTCAATGGCTGAGAAAGTTTTACAACAGGGCTTTCTAATATTCAACATGTCAGTCACACCACATCAAATAAAGAAGGAGACATTCATCAGTCTGCAAACTTGCTTCTCCTGCTACAAATATGAAGAACACACAACGAGAGACTGTCCGGAAAAAGAAAAAAAAGTACTGCTCAGATTGTGCAGGCGACGACCATACCTACACTGAATGTAAGAATACACATGTTGACTGTCTCAACTGTAAGAGAAACGGGAATGTATACATAGGACACAGGACGTTAGCAATGGCATGCCCAATAAAAAAACACATGATAAAGTACAAGGAACAAGAAACAAGGAAAAAGGAACAAGACAAAGAAGGATACGACATACGTCGAAATAGCAAAGGCAGTCCAAGAGGCTCATAGACCCAGAATCACCATATTAAGCCTAAGTGAGCCAATACATGATAAGGTAATGATTAGTATGATCCATGCACATTTGCACAATATCATTGCACGGATCATACAATGAGATGGAAAATGTTTAGAATTAGACAACCTACCAGATGATATTTCCAGAGAATCCACAATCCGAAAAACTATTTCAGGCAACATATGCAAGCGAACTGAGAGAAAGACTACAGCTAGAAAAACAAAGGTTTGAGCAAGGAGCAACAGCTGATGCACAAGGAACACAAGCGTCTGATAGAGATCCCAGACAAATGACTAGAAGTGACAAAGAGAAGATAGAAATAACAAAAGGACAGATTATAAGACAAAGGAGTAGGAGGAGAGAAGATAAGATGGAAACTGAACACAATATACAACCTGAATCTGCTGAAGATATTGGATTAAAAGTTATCACTACAACAAAACATGGAATCCCAACATCGAGACCAACAGGAGGGACAATAGTAAAAAACTGTGAAGGAGGGATATACAAGTGGACATATCAAGAAAAATCCTTAAGTGAAGATTATGTCTGGTCACTAATTACTACGGACAAACTAAAGATTACGACCAATGACTTTAAAATAGTAGACCCGTCAGAGTTTAGAAGAGTCAGAAGCGGGAAACAGGATGATAGGTCTCCACTCCAACAGTCACAATCCAAGTATAAGAAATAATGGACAATAGACAAACAGTAAGAACTTTAAGAATAATACAACACAAAGTAAGAAGCTGGAAGACCGAGAGAATTAACCTAAGTAATATATATCAAGAAATTGACCCTGACATTATACTAATAAACAGTCACGGTGAGACAGAAAACAACAACATAAAACTCTTTAACTATTATGTAAACCAAAGAAATAAATCGGGCGAGAAAAATGACGGAGTAGCTATAGCGGTTAAAAAAAACTTAAAATTTAAACTAATTGATGACTTCCAGGATGAATTTCTAGCAATAAAAATAAATACAACTCAAGGAGACGTAATTATTGCTACTACTTATCTGCCACCGAGACGACCCTACTTACCTATAGAGACCTATTAAAATTGGCGCTGTGGTCATCCGATGTAAAAATATTAGAAGACTTAACGCCAATTTATGATCTGACAATACAAATAATAACGTCATGGAGCACGCCGATAATTAACAGAATGGGAAATCATACATCTGGATTCTAGCAACCTGGAGAAATCCTGGCCACACAATCGACGCAGACAAAATTTTCCAACAACAAAGCCTTTTCAGTGCCATATAATGGGGCCTCTACAGGCGGTGGCCATCTGCCAATTATACTAACACTGTCAACAAACTGCGCCATAGTGCAATAAAAGAGACTGAAAATGAGTAAAACAGACTGGGACAGCTTCAAAGACGACTTAGGTAATCACCACTCGATTAACCTACAAGGGAAAACAACAGAAGATATAGACTCAGAAATGGACAGACTGCACTCAGCAATAAAAACATCTATAACCAAACACACTCCTACTTCACACTTTAGAACATTACCCAACAACAGACTATCAGAAGAAGTTAAATTAATCCAGACCTATTACAATGAAATAAACAGGTATATGGGAAGACACGGCAGTAACAGATGGCTATATACGACACAGATAGCACTACAGATAAAATTAAGAGACGCATGTAAGGAAGCAAACAATAAAAAATGGAATGATATTATAATGGCGGCTGACATGACTAAAGACACAAAAACATTTTGGACTTCCATAAACAAGATGATGGGGCACAACAAACAAAAAACACCATACATTAAAGACCAAAATGGAACAAAACTGTACGAGGAAAATGAACAAGAGTCAGCATTCAAAAGGGAATGGGTAAAAGTTTTTAAAATATGAGATGAGGAAAATGAAGATTTTGATAGTGAACACGAAGAAAGGATGGAAGACGAAATGGGAAGACACATACATAGAATCACCCCAAAGCAATGTATAGACTATAATTTATTACCTAATAATCAAATAATAACCATGGGAGAAATGATGCACTATACCAGAAATTTAAGGAAAACCTGGAAACACTGGGTATTACACGAAATATGATCATGAATCTACCTGAAAACATTTTAAAAACACTATTAAACATTTATAACGCATGCTTAATAACTGGTTACTTTCCAGACAAACTAAAATATGCTAAAATGATATTTATTCCTAAGGAGGGTAAGGACAATAAGGAAATATTAAACTACAGGCCAATATCTTTATTAGAAATTACCGGGAACTATTGGAAAAAATTTTAAATTCAAGACTTATAGCCTTTTTAACACAACATGGGAAAACTAACAACAGACAATATGGATTTATGCCCAATAGAAATACCCTAACTGCAATAGCTATAATAACGGAAATAATTGCAATAGAAAAAAGCAAGGGTAACCAGATCAATATAATTTTAAGGGATGTTTCTAAGGCCTTTGATAAGGTTTGGCATTTAGGCTTAAAATATAAAGTATTAAAACTGGGACTTAATGAATACTTGCTAAGAATATTGTGTAACTATTTAGATGGTAGGAGAGCACAAATTCAAATTGGAAACTTTTTAGGAACTATGTTTAATCTTGAGAGTGGAGTACCTCAAGGAGGATGCCTTTCTCCAACACTACCTACAGTTTGTAACTTCAGACACCTCTAACCCCCTTTGAATATGTAATGTTGTGATGATATTACTCCAAATAGTATCATACCCAGAAAATCAATAGCAATTATGACACTCTACACAGTGAAATAATATAAATGATACAGGAAAAATGGAAGAAATTAGGACAAATAAGAACAAATTCAAGATAATACAATAGCCAAGATTAAAACAAGTCAGTAATAGTCGACCAAGACATACCCTTACGACACAGAGCAGGATGCTTGGAACAAACCAACAAAAGGATATATAACATACTTAAAAAGATAAAGAACGACAGGCAAGAATAAATTTCCTTTATCAAAAATAAAACCTTTAAGAACCTTGGCATTAATAACAAGAGAAAAGATATATATTACCCTTGTCAAATCAATTATGGACTACCACATCGTGAACCTCATTAATAAGGCATTAAAAGGTTACAAACAGTACAAAATATAGCCCTCAGATTTATATATAACATAAAATATACAGACCACATCAGTAATGAACAGCTACACAAGAGAGCAAACCTCTTAGCAATCAATGTAGATTTACACAACAAAGCTGTAAATATTTGGAAAAAAGTGACTGAACTTAACACAGAAACATATCAATACTGGATAAATAATATAGACAACGAAGAATTCCAAGAACACAGTTGGTTTAAATCAGCCAGGAAGAAAGTAATTGAACCATCTCCTGCCCCAATATACATATAAAACATTAATAGAGAGAATAAAAGATGAGAGTGACCTACCAGCTCCACAAGAACCTGGCAAGCCTCTCCATACAGTGTACCTTTAGACTAACATAACTAATATTTAACATTTAACATTTAACATTTAACATTGAACTAACATCTGTAAAAAAAAAAAAATGTGATTATCCTCCCAGCTACACAAGGACCTGGGCGGGCTCACTAACTCCGAAAAAAAAAAAAATAAATAAATAAATAAATAATAATAATAATAATAATAATAATAATGTGATTACCCTCCCAGCTACATTAGCCAGGAAGAAGTAATTGAACCACCTCCTGCCCCAATATACACATTTACACATAAAACATTAATAGGGGAATAAAGATAAGAGTGACCTACCAGCTCCACTAAGAACCTGGCAGGCCTCTCCATACAGTGTACCTTTAGACTAATACAACTAACACTTAACTAACACCTCAAAAAAAAAAATAAATAAATAAATAAAAAATAAAATGTGACTACCCTCCCAGTTACACAAGGACCTGGGCGAGCTCACTAACTCCAACAATAATAAAAATAATAATAATAAGCAGCATTATATAAATAAACCAATATTAATACAAAGGTCTGACGACCCAAGGGAGCAGAACAAAGATAAAACACCAATAAGAAAGATGAAGCGATCTGGTTGAGCCCAGATTCTTTCTACTTCTGCTGTATTTCAGTTTCACCACTTTTCCCTCAACCCCTAATAATCTTCTTTCACCTCTTAACTAAAGACTTCGTACTCGTACTCGTGACCTATCTCTTCTAGCTACAGCCGCAGCAAGTAACCCCTCCTCCTCCTCCTGCCTGGCGGTCCTCGCTCCCGCCGGCGAGCATGGCGACCCACAAACTGGTCCTCCTCTGAGCACCCTCACCAACCAGCTCTCTCTACATCACGCTTGTAACCACGCTGCCACTACCCAGCACCAAGCTGCATTGTACATCCAATACAACATGTATACAGAGAGCACATAATGAGTTTCCTTTCTCCATCCCATCCTGAGTGCGGAACCAAACATAAGGGTACCCCACAAATGGTGACCTCCGGAGAATCGCACTCACACAGGATGGAGGAGAAACCGATCACTCTCCCAGTCTTCAAGAAACATGGAAGACTGGCATACCCACGCAGAGGCAGCTCTCATCGGCTCTACAGCTACTGTCTCTACACCGCAGGTTAGACACCCTAGAGCAGCTCTCCTACTCTAAGCAGACAGCCGCTCCTCTTCCTGCCCCAAGCACCGCGTCCTACTGACCCCAACACACCCGTCCTGCCTCAGACGCCGCCCAGGCCCAGCAGTACCCCCTGCCGCTCCTCCTGACGTGGCCCCTCTTTTCTCCCTCAGGTACCCCCTGCTACTGTCCTGCACCCTGCTGCTGTCGTGGACTAAGCTGCTGTCACGAGCCCTCATCCGCTCCTCTTGACGCAGCCCCTGCTCCTGACCCAGGCCCACACACCCCAGTAGGCGCATCTGAGAACTCTGTACCTGTCGTGAGTGAAGCACAACATTCATCGCCTCCACACACCCTTTTTCTCCCTCTCTATTCCCACAGATATTGTGTATCTAGACAGTTGTCTCCTTTAGCGGCAGGCTCATCCACGCCCTCGCCGTTATGGCTCACATGTGGCATGCACCGCCCGTTCTGCCTCACATGTGCCATGCAACCCTGCAGACAACAAGTCTCCTACACCGCCTGGAGGGAAGGGGGAGTATTGTAGTGGATTCCTCCCCTACAAACGCTTGTCGCTGAGTAGCCGACCCCGCGAATTCCCCAGTGTATGCCTCGTGGTCTAGGTCAACCAGAGCCGCCTTACATGATGGAGGTCAACTATTTAGCACGCCTACCTCCGCTATATAAGACCTGACCTCGTGGTGACCTCTCTCTCTTTCTACCTACACCAACCAGCAAGCAACACTTCCTCCTCCTCCTGCCTGGCGGCCCTCGCTCCCGCCGGCGAGCATGGCGACCCACAAGCTGGTCCTCCTATGAGCACCCTCACCAACCAGCTCTCTGTGCTCAACGCCTGTAACCATGCTGCCTTCCCAGCACCAAGCTGCACTGTACATCCAATACAATATGCATACAGAGAGCACATTGTCAGTTTCCTTTCTCCATCCCATCCTGAGTGTGAACCAAGCATCTCGTACCCCACAATACCACCCTCAGTGTCAAAACCCGACTGAATTACTCAAAATAGGCAAGCAAAGAGAGACTATGAAATCAAAATAGCAAGAGAATCCAAGGCGAATCCCAAGGGATTTTTCCAGGTATATAGGACAAAGGTCAAGGACAAAGTTGGGCCTTTAAAGTCAGGGAGAGGAGAATTTATAAATGGCAGTGAAGAAATAAGCAAAGCATTGAACAGCTACTTCTTATCAGTTTTCACAGAAGAAATTTGCGATGAAATTCCGGAGGTGGAACTGATATTTAAGGGAAAGGAAGAAGAGAAATTAAAGAATATCACTATCAGAAAAGAGGATGTTCTTAAGAAGATAAATAAACAAAGAATACTAAAATCAGGGCGGATAGGTACCTCAGTCCAAGAGTGCCAAGGAACAGATTAGCGAACCCTCAATGACTTACAAAATCATTAGACCTTTTGGGTTATTACAGAGTTGTGAAACGAGCAAATGATACCTATTCAAAAGGGCGACATCAGCGTCAGTGCGGCCGATTAGTTTGACATCAGTAGTGGTGAAATTTCTTGGATCGATTATAGCAAATAGCATCCGATCGCATTTAGAGAAAAATAAATTAATCTATGACTCTCAACATTCACAAAGGGAAAATCTTGTCTAACAAATCTGCTAAAAATTTTTAGGAAAGTCTTCGAGGTAGTAGATAATGACAAAAATTACGATGTTATTTACTTAGACTTTAACAAAGAGTTTGACAAAGTACCGCATCAGAGGCTTCTGGGAAAAGTTAAGGCTCAGCATTATCAGGAAAGATTTAGAATTGGATGATAAACAATGCAGAGGGTGAGCATAGATGGTGGCCAAATCTGGGTGGGGCCACCGTGTAACCGAACGGACCCCAAGAGACAAGTACTAGGCCCACTCATTTTGTAATCTACATAAACGAAGTTTAAGTCTGGGATCAGCAGTGACACAGCAAATTTGTGGATGACACCAAATAGGGCGGCAAATTAATTCAAGGCAGGATGCAAATGCATTACAGGAGGATCTAAAATAAAACTGCAGGGGTGAGTCTACGAAAAATGGCAAATGAGAATTCTTTTCCCGCTGGGTGCGTGCCAATATTGGAAGAACAAATACTTATAATGCTTGGCACAGCCTTAACAACATCAACCTGATTGACTTGTGAAAGGACACAGGGGTGCTATGGCGGACCTACGGCCTAGAAAACAGTGCGTTAATGTTCGAAATAAGGCAAACAGAGTATTGGGTTTTATATCTAGAAATGTAAGTAACAAGAGTGCAGAGGTCTTATTGCAACTATATCTTGCGCTAGTCAGGCCGCACCTCGATTATGCGGTTCAGTTCTGGTGCCCCTATTATAGAATGGATATAAATTCACTAGAGTCGGTGCAGCGAAGAATGACAAAATGATTCCGGGACTTAGAAACCTTCCATATCAAGATAGGTTAAAGAAACTTAACTTACATTCCCTAGAAAGACGAAGAGTGCGGGGAGATATGATAGAAGTATTTAAGTGGGTGAAGGAATCAATAAGGATATAGATAAAAGTTCTTCTCAGCCTACAAAACGAGGATAGGACTCAGGCAACAGGATTCAAGTTGGATAGTTTAAGTTTAGGGAGGGAGATTAGGAAGAAACTGGTTCACAAATAGGGTGGGTGGTTGAGTGGAACAAACAACAACTTTAGCAGTGGAACTCTAGAGTTCAGAAAGGCTGGGATAGATTCATGGATGATAGAGAGTGGTAGTAACTCTCGACAGGAGCTGCCATGCACAGGCCAACCGGCCTATTGCAGACTCCTTATTTTCTTATGTTCTTATGTGGCCAGTTGTCAAATTATCTTTGTTTGTCTATTTCTCTTTGAATGGGCTTGCATACGTACGTACATGTAAGATATCTCACACTCAGGATGGAGGTAAGAATAGAAACTCACAATGCGTTTTCTGTATATATATTGTATGTACAGTGCAGTGCTGAGGAGTTGCTGTGTGGTGAGAAGCTTGCTCAGAGGTCCTGTTGGGTGAGGAGCTTACTGAGGGAGCTGGTTGGTGAGGAGCTTGTTTGGAGGTCTTGCTGGTTCAGGAGAGTAGAGTAGAATGAGTTCCGCATGACATGACATGAAATACTAGTGACAGGGGGGAAGGAGGTTCAGGGGAAGAATAAAGGGAGGATTGAAGTGAATTTTAGGAGGAGAGAATAGGTGCAGTGGCTAAACACCACTTGCGTGAGGGAGTGTAAGTTGGAGGCAGCAGCAACTCGCCCGGACGCGGACAGGAGGCGACAGGACTGAGCCAGGCCAGCGTCAGGTCAAGCGTCAGGTGCGTGTTGGGTTGGGCCATGGATTCTCAGTGCTTGGTCGGCTAGATTGTGTGTGTTGTTTTCTTGTGTGGAGGAAATGTCTTGGTATTCTTCTTAGCTTGATGTAGATTTTCTTCTAACTCTCCTCCTCTTCTTGCTCTCTTGGAGTGTCCATTCGTTCGTGTTTGGGTCTTGTTGTTCGTCTTCCTCGTGTCTTAAGTCCTCATAGGTGTGGAAGAAGTCGGAGACGGTGAGGTTGACCACGTGGGCTTCAGCTCCACGGGCCTCGTGGTGTTCTTGATTCTGTGTGGCGGGTGTCTTTTCTTGTGTTTTATTTTCTTGGTTTTTCTTTTCTGCTGGTTTTTTCTTGTCTTGGGAGCGTACAGCAAGGAGGGCCTCTTTGTAGCTCAGTTTCTTGTCGAGTCACGCCTTGGCTATCCTGCATTCCTCCTTCCATTTCGGGCAGGTCCGATCGGCGGAGGAGTGTGGGCCACCACAGGCAGCGCATTTTTTTACTGTGTTGGGGCAGACCGTGTAGCGGTGTCCGGGTTTGCCGCACAGGGAGCAGGTGTCCTCCTGCGCCTCACACTTGTTGACAGTGTGTCCATAGTGCTGGCATTTGTAACAGCGTTTCGGTCTGCAGTAGGGCTTGACTGGCACAGTTACCCACGCCAGTTGAGCCTCCTTGGGTAAGGTTGTATGGTGTCCGATGAGGGCAGTGGTGTCGGACAGCTTCTTCACAACTTGGAGTTGCCCCTTGAGGAACTCACTCAGCTCTGCTTGTTCCACGTGGGCAATTTCGGCGTGGGAGATTACTCCCAGCTTCAGGTTGTCCCACTTGCAGGCAATCATTTTAAATGGAATGCCGTTGATGTCTGGGATCTCCGCGAGCTGTACGGGCATGCCCTTCTCGGCGAAGGTGATCTTGATGTCACCATGGAGCTTCAGTCGCTCCACCTTGGTGACCCCCATGATCCCATTAGTTTCAAAGAACTTCTTGAGAACTAGGAGGTTTAATTTCTTGGGGCAGGTCGGCGTATCCGGACGTATCCGCGCCACATTATCAAACTCGTAACCGTTCATGGTGAGAGAGGGTTAGAGAGTACGTAGTTCCGCAGCCAGGCCTACTCGTATTTATACGGCTGCCCAGGATCAGAGACACGAGGTGTGAACTGTGCGGGGCCAATCACCGTGCAGTACGCGAGAGAGCTGGTACGCTGATCCTGGCTGGGAAGGCAAGGTCAAGACTAGGTCACCGATAGTACTCCTCCTTCCACACCTGAAAACTAGTCTGTCGACGTTGCTGGCTGTAAGAAGACTAGGGGCGCTTGTGGTAGAAGCGGTACCGCTCTTGCCTCGCAAGCAAGATGTTACGGGTTCGATTCCCGGGAAGCGAAAGTTGTTTAGACACTCTTCCTAGCCCCCTTGGTCCCTGTTTACCTAGCAGTAAAGTAGGTACCTGTTGTAAATCGAAAGGTTGCGAATTCGTATTCAGGGAAAGTTGTTGGAGCTTCTAAACTTGAAGCTGTATGCTTCATCAAAGTCCACCAGTGTTACAAATGCTATCA
>NW_024739443.1:0-15118 GCF_018991925.1 Homarus americanus
CTCTGCCATCAGTAATTCCCTTATATTTGAAACAACTTTGTATTTTTTCGATAGAAAATGAAGTAGTAAACAGTGATAGGATAAAGAGAGGATGATACGTAAAACAAACTATGACCGTCTTGTAGAACATAGAAACAGCGGGAAGTTCGGTTGTGTAGAGTTAAATAACAGAATTTTTTTCATTTGTTGTATATAAGACAGTTAGGCTTACCGAGACTATAAATTGCATAAAATTCCATTTCCCTGGCAAAGAAAATTATCTTCCTCGTGGGGTTTACGCAAGAGATAAAGGAGAAAAAATAAGCCAACTGTCAGTTTGTTTATCATTCACTAAGTCATGTTGAATAAATACTTTACATTAATCATAGAAACATACGTAACTTATATGAAGTTATCTTGGAAAAGTAATAATTGTTTTTAGATTAATATAACTCGCACAGTAAGAACCCGTCGATCTACCCCCCCCCCCTCAGCCACGACTGGTGACCCAAGACGACATAGAGTCACAATTCCTCTACATCAGGAGGGAAAAATATTGCTTATTGGCCTCGTCTGAGAGCCCCAGATCAGGCAGCTTTGTGCCAGAGATGGAGACCATAGTTCAGTTCGTTCTCGTGGCGTCGCGTTCACAACTCTGACACACGAACGTGCAGAGGAACATATGACCAGACTGAGCAACAGATGGACTCATTGAGGGGTGCATGGACGCTCACAAGAACGGGCAGACATACAGAGGATTGGAGTGATGGACATACACAGGGAGGAACAAGATGAACGTACAGACAGATGGACACACAACACTTCTAGGACCCTTCAGCTAAGCGGGGGCCGGGAGACAATAAACATGTGAACAACAGTACAATGTACTGTTGTAGCAGTGCTACAAGCTTCGCCCTCAAGGATCATTGCTGTTAATGGAAAATTTACCGCTGAAGATTGTTGTTATTTGAATTGTAAAAGTCGTGTTTAGATTTTTTTGGTGTGTGTGTGTGTGTGTGTGTGTGTGGTGTGTGTGTGTGCGTGTGTGTGTGTGTGTGTGTGTGTGTGTGTGTGTGTGTGTGTGTGTGTGTGTGTGTGTGTGTGTGTGTGTGTAAATAATAATAATATTAACGGTTTATTGAAGAGCTTGGCAGCCAGAAGGCTGAAAATATACAGTTACATATTTGGGGAATGGTTACGAATTACCGATAATATACAAAACATAATTGACACAAACAAGACATATAATAACTAGATGGGGAAAAGCTCAAACTACAGTTCATTTCATAGTGACATATGAGGGAGCAGTGTTTACTGGGAATTGAATACACTGATTTATTACAAGTTATTGATAATTTTTACAATGGTTGGGACTGGGCTGTTCTTATAGCGATCAGTTCGTGCACGTATGAGCTGGATGCGGTTGTGGTGTCGAACAGCAATTCTCGGACAAGGGATCTCAGGTGGTAGTAGGAGCCGGTGTCGGGGATGGTGTAGAAGCTTCTTACCAAATTTGCGGATGAGGTCGTGGTGATGGTCAGTGAGAGTCGAAAGGGTCAGTGTGTTGAGCGCTTCTTGATATGTGGAGTAGGAAGTGGAGAGAATAATCTTGCATGCCCTCTTTTGCACTTTTTCTAGGTGTTTACGTTGTGTGGCATTTAGGGAGGAAGACCAGGTGGGGGAGGCATAGGTGAGCTTGGGAAGTATGAATGTTGTGTAAACATTGAGGGAGCTCGTGTGCAGGGGAACTCCGGAAGGACAGGTCGGCGGAGAGGTGGGGCGGAAACTGGGATTTAACAACTTCACTGACGTATGGTTTCCAATTTAGTTTGTTGTCTGCTGGTGACGCCGAGGAGCTTCGTGGAATCTACAACCTGGAGTGTGTTCGGAACTAGAGTAATGGAAGGAGGTGGGACAATGTCGGAGGAGAGGTTGATGTGCATAACCATGGTCTTGGTATGGTTGATGGTGACATGGTTGTTGGTGGCCCAGTTTTGGAGACTGTTCAATAAATCCTGAAGGGCGGTATAGTTGGGAGCAGAATTGTTGACGCTGATCCCAATGGTGGAATCGTCGACATATTTCCAGCGAGCAGGGGTTTCTCTTAGGGCATCATTGATGTTGGAGCATAAAGGAAGCAGAGTGATCCCATCTTGGTGCATGGGGGACCTTACAGGTGAGTGACTGAAGGTGAGACAGCCCTCGAAATGTGCAACGGCGTCGTCACTGAGGAGATCTGTAAGCCATGGTATAAGACTTCCTCCGACCCAGTCAATAAACATTGATGATTATATTGTGGTGACTAGGTCAAGACATAGTGAAAATCAATGAAGGCGACAACTACAGGCATTTTCGTTTCTCAGGAATATGGCAGTATGTAATCGAGAAAAGCGGACAAGACAGTAGTGGTGGAGGAAGTTTTCATGTTGCCAAATTGCTGAGGGTCTACGACTCCTGCAATATCAGCATAAGCCAGTCGAACACAAAACTTTCACAGATTAGGCTGGGTATTGGGGTGATTGCAATAGGCCGTAGCTGATTTAAGGATTGTGGGCTGGTTGACTTGGGCACTGGTGACACATAAGAGGTCTTCCAGTCAGCTGGGCATCTGGCTTGACTGAGAGAAGCATTGATGATGGAGCAGAGGGGTTTAGCAAGCTCCGGGGAGAACTCCTTGAAGAGTTTCATTGGTAAGTCAATGGGGTTGGTAGAGCGTTTTAATTTTAGTTTGTCCAGGCGTTTTGCTACGTCAAATTCTTCTACTAAGTCAGTGGGAAGGGGGGCTGGTAGGTAAGCAGGGAGAGTGGTTGTGTCAAGCCGTGGGAGCGTCTGGCATATAGTAGCGAAATGGTTATTTGTTTGCTCAGCTGCGTCAACATTAGTGAGATGGCTAAGGAAGGGGAGGGGGTGTGTCTTATTGTTTAGTCCACAGAGTTCTTTAAGCTTACCATACCACTGACTGATGTTGGTCTGCTTCAGGTGTTGCAATTTGGTTGGATAGTGAGACTTCTTAGCAATGCATATTTCGCGGATGACTCGGTTGCGAAGGGACCTGTAGCGGTTGTGGTCATTGAGATAAAAGGCTCTGTCTCTCTGTTGTATGAGTCTTTTGATCCGAGGTGTGATCAAGGGCAAATCAGCTGGGTGAGATCTGACGGACTTCTCGGGGAAGAAGTGGTGGTGAGCTTCCATGGTGGTGTTGGTATAATTTATCCAGTTGATGTCCACGTCATCCACACTAAGTACTTCAGTCCAGGGATGGTGAACTATCCACTGCCCGAAGAGACGCACTGCAGAGTCAGTAATCGGCCTGTGGGTCTTGATGTAGGGTCTCTGTACTTGAGTGGGAGTGGCAGCTGGGGACCAGAGCACTGACAGGTGTGTGCTACACCCGATAGGAGGCATTGGTTGAGGTGGTTGGTACTGGTCCGCTAAGTCAGTTAAGATAAGGTCAAGGGTATTTTGACCGGGTGTGGGGAAGTTCACAACTTGTGATAGTGACAGCTGGTCCTGGATATCAATGGTGTCAATTTCATTATAATCCCCACATAATACTAACTTGGCACATGGGTACCTAACTCTGAGGTGGTAATGAAATGATTGATAAGAGTGTCTCTGGTGGGTGAGCGAGGCGGATGGTATGACACACAGATTATGATAGAAGCAGTGTGGCGCGGGTGGGCCCGTGGCACAACACGTACCCATAATGCTTCCACAGAAGAGGGCAATGCCCCCTCCACGTCCATGTGAAAGAAGGTGATGAAAGAGTTGATATCCCTCAATATGACACGTTTCAGGCACAATTTGCCAGTGTGTGTGTGTGTGTGTGTGTGTGTGTGTGTGTGTGTGTGTGTGTGTGTGTGTGTGTGTGTGTGATGAGAAGAAAATGGTACAGGAACATTTTTGTGTAAGTTGGTCGCACGAGAGTCAAAATTTGGTACCGGTAGTTATATCGGAAATTAAGTTATGTCTTGATAAACAGCAACTAATACATGTTAACAACGGGTCATGCGATTTAAATGACATAAAACACACACACACACACACAAGGATATTATTTGGTGGCAATTTCAGGAACATTAAAATAATTTCCGTATAGTCCCTTATCAGTCTCAGGCGATATATCTCGTGGTAGAGACTCAACTCACTCTTCACTTGACGTGTTGAGGTGAAGTGATTTTAGGTGACTTGAGATGACTGAGGTGAAGGTGATAGTATAATGGTTCATGTTCCTCCGGTGTTGTGAAGGTGACTCAGGTGACTCACAATATCCCAACTGAGGTCACAACAAGTCTTGGAAGAACAAGACAAATAAAATATTTGTTACACTCTGCTACTTAAACCTACACAGGATAAACCCAGAATATAATGTCAAAATTTGAATTGAATTATAGATATATCTCTGTGGGTTTTTTTTATACATTCAATTATAGATATATCGAAGTTTTTCTTATCTATTGAATTATTAAAATATTTCAATTATTTCCAATATATTAAAATACTTTCTATAGTTTGCATGATTTATGTTAATGTGTGTTAATGGTCCATGGTCGATTTTGGGACACAGGTGAGGTCAGGTAAGGGAGGGAGGCAGGGAGGGAGGGGAGGAATGAGGAAGTTAGGGATGGAGGGGGTGGCGAGGAAGTTTGGGAGGGAGGGAGGGAGGGGGTAGCGAGGAAGTTAGGGAGGGAGTGGGGGAGGGAGGGAAGTAGTGTCTCATTAGTGGACGAGACATAGACGCCCTGACGGTGAGAGACACTATCCAGGCATCAGGAAGTAAAGTAAATACGTCAATTTTTTATGTGGGTCATAATTCTCCAGGGGCTCTAATTTAGGTAATCTGTGGGTGTGGTGTGTGTGGTGTGGGTGTGTGGTGTGTGTGGTGATATGGTATAGAGTGTGATGGTGTGGGTGTTCACTTCCTGGTCCTTCATCATCCAACAGTCCCACCTCCTCTCAGCCTCACGTCCTTTACTCTGTGTTTGCATATGTGATAATAATTTAACATTGCTGAGACTCTTAAGATCTGATGCTCATTTAAAAAGACACTTGATAGAAATGTACAAGTTTATATATTCTTGCAACATGGTAAATAATCTAGTGTATAAGAAATAAACGGTGTATAACAAGTATAAATATATAGTAGAGGGGCGAGATGCACTGTAGTTTGAGCTTTTCCCCATCTAGTTATTATATGTCTTATTTGTGTCACTTATGTTACTTGTATATTATTTGTAATTAGAAACCCATTCCCCAAATATGTAACTGTATATTTTCAGCCTTCTGGCTACCAAGCTCTTTCAATAAACCGTTAATTATTATTATTATTATTATTATTATTATTATTATTATTATTATTATTATTATTATTATTATTATTATTATTATTATTATATTATTATTATATTA
The DNA here is from genome assembly GCF_018991925.1 of Homarus americanus. Taxonomy (NCBI): domain Eukaryota; kingdom Metazoa; phylum Arthropoda; class Malacostraca; order Decapoda; family Nephropidae; genus Homarus; species Homarus americanus. The sequence continues at coordinate 5,389 of NW_024739443.1, forward strand.
TTATTATTATTATTATTATTATTATTATTATTATTATTATTATTATTATTATTATTATTATTATTATTATTATTATTATTATTATTATTATTATTATTATTATTATTATTATTATATTGGCTGCCTGAGATGATTACTATCGCCATCTGTGTCTGTAAACGACTCTTTTGTTCTTGGCGGTGACTTGGGTAGTTTCTATACACCACTGAACACGAATTTCCATAAGGACCTTGGCCCCAGGGATAAAAAGCTTCATATTGATAGCGGAGATTACTGGGTCAGAGGTCAGGGTCACTGTTGTATAACCAGTTAAGGTGTCCCCCGGGAGTATGGCAACCAATGTGTTTTTTCTGACTTTTTTTTTTAGCTGTGGATGAAGAATTTACAGTATGGGGGAGTGTGTGAGTCATGAGACAGGATCAGGGGCTCTTATGGGCCGTGATATTAATATTGGGAGTCTTTAAGGTCATATTACAGGCCCAGGGCATCTTTAGGGCCTCCTCCAGCGGCCAGATAGCATTTAGGACCACGATAGTGTATATAGCTGTTAATGGATATGATGTATTTCTTTATGTATGAACGTCCGTCCTGCGTGGCAGTGAGAAGTGATACCACCCTCAGTGTCAAGACCTGACTGAATTACTCATAATAGGCAAACTGTACTACAAGCTCTGCCAATAAATTTGTTAAACTAAAAAAAACATCTTCACCCAGTCCTCACTTCGGCCACAAGATTACCTCCAGTTTTTTTCAAGTTTAGAAGCTCCAAAAGTTTTGACCTCCAGTCGTCTGTCGGGAGATTTATAGTCAGAAAACAATCTCAGGTCCTCTCAGCGTCTCCTGCCGGGGTCGCTGGTTCGTGGAACATAACTTAGGGTAAATGTGTCCGACTGCCACAGCACTCGTGTCGGCCTCTCTAATGATATCCTATTTGTCACATGTCCTCGGGGCGGCGTGTCCGGTGTCAAGAATCTCCCGGAGAAGGGATGGTTGGATATATGACCTCCCCAGAGATTTGATGCAGATGAGATGGACTTGTTGACTGCAAGATTCACCGAGAGGACTGGTGGACGTAAGATATCTCAAGGCTTCGATAATTTTTCATTTTTCCTCTTCGTGTGAGGCGGGGGGAAGGGGGATTCTCTTTGTAATTTTGTGTGTGTGTGTGTGTGTGATTTGAAGTTGCTCATGCGCCTTAACTGTAATACTTTCATTTGTATATAACATGTAGTACATCAGTGTCAATAGACGTGTTATATCAATGTAAATACATTCATACGTTTGATAATATTGCAATTAGTATTCCAACACGTTCCCACTAAAGTACACGTCAGCAATAATGAGTATCACCAATAAATCTGTCATTCTTGTTTACAATATTTGAAAGAGCGAGTGTTCGTAGATCAAAGAGCTGAATATGTTATGTGATACAGACGAAAAAGGACATTGGGGGAATGGTATTCACCTCAATACACTCAATACACAAGTTCATTTAATGTATATTGTATTAATTTGGGGGGAATTTTACCCAATTTTCACCGTCTACATTAAAAATTTACAAAAACAATTCATGAGGACGATTATATTGATGATTGAATGTGAAGTTAAGTGTACAGGAGAGACCAAATAAGATAACCTAAAGAGGGAAAGGAGAGCAAAGGGAAGATGAGGCAGGTGGAAAGAACAGGAAGGAGGGAGGAGAGAGGAAGAGAACGGGGGTAAAGTAGGAGGAGGAGGACTGAGGGAGAGAAAAACGAATGATGAAGAAAAAGGAAGGGGGATGCGGAAAGAGAAAGAAGGAAAAGGGTAATGGAAAGAAGAGGATATTGAAGGATTGGAGGAGGAAGAGTGTAGATAATAGAGAGAATAAGAAGGTGAGAAATGAGGAGAAACGAGGGAGAAAAACGAGGAGAAGACGGGGAAGGAAGAGGAGGAAATGAAGAAAGGGAAAAGAAGATAATAGCCCCGCCCTCGCCTCCTTCTCTTCCACATCCTCCTCCTCCACATCCTCCTACCTCCTCTACTTCATACCCCTCCTCCTCTATCTCTTACCCCCCTTCCTCCTCTTCCTTCATAATCAGAGTCAGGCGGGAGAATGGGAGACATAGTGTGTAAGCATCTTCCCGTGGCCACTTAAGTATTGAGAAGTGAGGTGTAAGTGGATGCTGCTGGCGAAGTTTGATAGTCTATGCTTCTTCTCGTCAAGTGGGAGAGAAAAAAATGGAAGAAAGCGTATTGAGTGTGAGTGAGTGAGAAATACCGTTTAAATCGATAACGCAGACACACGCATGCAATATACGGAAGCACGCGCATGGACGCACATATGGAGTGACTAACAAAAGACATATACAATCTACGGGGGACACGTAAACAGAGGCAGACGGAGAGTTATTTGCCCACAAGTACCAAATTACGTCACTCTCCTCCGACAAGTTCAGCCGAGTGAGTCACAATATTTCCGGACACAAACGATGACTTAACCAGAGCCGAGCAACAGATTATGTAAATTCTTCTGGCATAAGTAAACATGGAAAGCCAGACGGGCAGGAAACAGGCATTCGAAGTTACAGTCTTATGGTGGAAGTTTTGAAGTTTGTTGTGATATCGTGTACTGATGTGTGTGTGTGTGGTAGGGGGGAGAGAGGTAAGGAGGGAGGGAGAGAAATAGGGAGGGAAGTAAGAAGAGAGGTAAGGGTGGAGGGAGGGAGAGAGGGAGGTAAGAAAGGAGGAAGGGAGGGAGGTAAGAAGGGAGGGAGGGAGGTAAGAGAGAAGAGAAGTAGGTAAGGAATAAGGGAGGGAGGTAGGAAGGGAGGAAGAGAAGAAAGAAGGTAAGGAAGGAGGGAGGGAGCTACACTGAAGTATTGGCTCGTGTTATGATATGAATTTCGCCCTGATACTATCTACAGGGAATGTACTGGTGTATCTGTGTATGGAGAGATGAAGGCAGAGAAGGGGGTATAGATTAAAGAGAGAGAGAGAGAGAGAGAGAGAGAAAGAGAGAGAGAATATGAAAGGTAAGCAAATCTGTTGTCATTTCCACCCTCATAAAATAATGTACCTTGATAATCTCATTCATCTCTTACTAATAGTTACAAAAATAACGTCTTTACTTACACGTTGAGTAAATGAGAATAGATTTGGTCGCCTTATCAACCTCTCTCTCTCTCTCTCTCTCTCTCTCTCTCTCTCTCTCTCTCTCTCTACGTCTGTAATGGGATTTCTCTTCATTAACATTAACATGCATTAACATGTCGTCTGCTGCTAACATAATACTCTGTGATAATTGAACCAGTGATCTCATTGACAACTGGGACAACTTCTATGTCAGAAGGGACCTTTATGCTAGGGATGGGGTGCACCTGTCTAGGGATGGAGTAGCAACCCTGGCTACAGGGCTCTCTAGAGCAGTTCAAGATATCAGAAGTCTTTAAACTGCTAAAAGAAGGCATATCAGGCACAGGGGTGGGAGACTGCAGTGGGGGTGGGTAAACAAAGGCAGATTACAGAAATAGTGTTAGGGACGTGACAAAACTAAATTCAGACAGGTTTTAAAACTAAACACCCGGACGGGGAGGACTCAGAACACATTCTTAAATCATATACTACACCGAACAGTGAAGTATGGCTCAAATATGGATGATATTAAAGTGGTATGCTGAAGAAATCGATATAATTGCATTCACTGAAACTTGGATCGCCTAGACACACGTGAATTTAATCAGAATACAAATTGCGGGTTACAAACTGTTCCCTTACCAAATGGGCAGACCAGGAAAAGGGTAGATGTAATCTATGTTAGGGATAATCTGAAGTACTGTGAAATAAATAAGGAAATAAAAACTGAGAGGAATACAGAAACAATTTGGATAGAATTAAGCGACGGTCGGGAAAAATTAATCACAGGAGTAATATATAGACCCCCAATCTTGATAGCGCCAATGAGCGACTTATCTGGGATGAAATGCGCAGGGCTTCCATACACAACAAAGTCTGTATAGTAGGCGACTTTAACCTTGGCCAAATAGATTGGACCGACCTTACGGGTAACTCAGAATCAGAGGATTTTCTCGAGACGATCCAGGACTGTTTCCTAAGTCAACATAAAACCGAACCCACACGGGGTAATAATATATTGGATTTAGTTTTGTCAAACAGAGAAAACCTCATTAGCAATGTCGAGGTAGGGAACGAACTTGCAAACAGCGATCACAAAGAAATTCGATTCCAGTTAGATTTTCAGGGCAGACGTAAGGAAAATTCCACTAAAGTACCAGATTTCAGAAGGGCAAACTTTGACAGTTTAAAGAGACAGCTGAGAGAGGGGGTGTCGCGCTTGGCCGTGAACCTGACAGATGACACCGACCTGATAACGAGATCTGAGATTGCCGAGTTCCACGACAATTTAAATAGTGAGTTACTTAATGCACAAAGGCAGAACATACCATACAAAAAACTCAGATCAGACAACAATGACCCTAAATGGATAAATAATTATTTAAAGAACCTCATTGGCCAAAGGAAGGCTATAGGTAGAAGGATAAATCGTGGCGAAATTCACCTCCGGGACTATTATAGGGTATTGGCGAGTAGGGTTAAAACCGAGAGATAAAGGAAAGCAAGAGGAATAATAGGTAAGAATAGCAAAGGGAGGCGAAGACAAACCCCAAAAGGATTCTACCAAATGTATCAAACTAAAAACTCGAGAAAAGATTGGACCAATGGGTCCAGACTCCGGCAAACTCACTGATATGCATGGAGAAATGAGCGTAATTTGAATAAATATTTTTCCAGCAGTTTTTCACCACCGAAAATTTAAACATGATTCCCGAGGCACCGACTCTATTCAGAGATAGTGAAGAAAACAAATTAAGTGAGATAGTAGTGACTAGTAACGATGTTAGTAAGCAAATAGACAAACTACAGCCTAATAAGTCACCTGGTCCCGATGAGATATTTGCCAAAGTATTAAAGGAATGTAAGGAAGAGCTTAGTAGGCCCTTAGCAAAGTTGTTTAACATGTCCTTAAAAACAGGTGTAGTACCAGAATCCTGGAGGATAGCGAATGTAATACCGATTTTCAAGAGGGGGATAGATCACTATCCTCTAACTTCACCCAATCAATTAACATCAATAGTGGGCAATTGCTAAAATAATCATTTCCAAACCTATTCAGAAATCACCTGGAGGCTGGGTGAATGTTGATTTAGCAACAGCACACCAAAGCGGGTGCACTAACTAATCTATTAACATTCTTTTCATCAGTTTTCGAATCGGTGGACGAGGGGCACAATTATGATGTGGTATATCTCGACTTTAGCAAAGCCTTCAACAGAGTCCCCCACGAAAGACTAATTAGAAAGGTAGAAGCACATGGCATCAAAGGTAACATCCTTAAATGGATTAGGGCGTGGTTACAGGACAGGAAACAGCGAGTGAGCATTAACGACACTAAGTCCCATTGGAGCAACGTCACAAGTGGAGTTCCCCAAGGCTCAGTACTTGGACCATTATTGTTTATTATATACATAAACGACATAGATATCGGCATAGACAGCAACATAAGTAAATTTGCTGATGATACTAAAATAGGACGTGTTATCAAATCGGACGAGGACTCCGCAAAACTACAGGAGGATCTAAACAAATTTTTCGAATGGTCTGAAAAATGGCAGATGAAATTCAACATCGACAAATGTAAAGTACTCAGTATAGGAAATGTAAACAGGGAAACCAGATACCAGATGAACAATGATGCCATAGAGAAATCCGACTGCGAGAGAGATTTAGGAGTAATGATAAGTAGGAACCTGAAGCCAAGTAAACAATGTGTTTTTGCTCGTAACAAGGCTAATAAAGTACTTGGGTTCATACAAAGGAGTGTTAGTTACAAGACTAGCGAGGTCATCCTAAAACTGTATCTTGATCTTGTGAGACCACACCTGGATTTCGCAGTTCAGTTCTGGTCACCGTATTACAGAATGGATATAGAATCCTTGGAAAGAATTCAGAGGAGAATGACAAGACTAATCTCCGGGCATTAGGAACCTTGAGTATAGAAAGAGACGAGTTAAAAGCATCTTATTGCCTCCTTGAGAGACGTGAGGCGAGGGGCGACCTGATAGAAGTGTATAAGTGGAAAGCAGAGGGCTAACTCGAGACATTACAAAGTACTCAAATTATCAACGGGAAAGCGAACTTCGTAACAATGGTTTAAAATTAAGACAAATTTAGATTTAGGCGTGAAATAGGTATACACTGGTTTGGAAACAGAGTAGTGGATGAATGGAACAAGTTACCAAATATCATCATTAACTCGAATACGCTGAATTGCTTCAAACATAGGTTAGATGCTCATATGAGCAATAGCGGTTGGGTGTAAACGGGACTGCCCAGTATGGGCCAATAGGCCCGCTGCAGTTTCCTCCATTCTTATGTTCTTATGTTCTTATGTTCTCTCTCCAACATAAGCTAGTGTGGTGTTGTGTGTTAAAGTGTGGTGTTATGGGTGTAGTGTGGTGTTGTGTGATGTTATGGGATATAATTGTAGTTTCTATGTGGTGTAGTATAGTGTTTAGATGTTCTTTAATCGTATCTTTGTACCAATCCTCCAGCACCAGAGGAAACACACCTTATCTCGCGTAAATCTTCTCCCCTTGACACAAACTCCACGGCATCTATTTTTTTTTTAACTGCATCTCTTTCCCTTCGCCAACCAGGAAATGGCTCCTGTCACTGGGATCAGGAACTAGGGGAGGAGGAAGGTAGGACAAGAGAAGGGGTAAAAGAATGTTTTTTTTTGTGAATAGGGAAAAAAAGTAATTCAGAATCTCATGATTATAGAATGTGACGGAGAGGTAATGAACTAAGTCATGTGTGTGTGTGTGTGTGTGTGTGTGTGTGTGTGTGTGTGTGTGTGTGTGTGCGTGCGTGAGAGATAGAGATATACAGAGCTACTGGTCTCTAAAGAAAACTATAATTCAAAGATATAGTCGGCAAGAAAATTTCAATAACGTTACACCCAACCCAAGACAACCTTACCATCACCATCCAGCGAGTGAGACCCAGGCCCAAACTGTGTAGTGAATTCTGTTCTCTTGGACACGCCTTCTCCCCCTTTATCCGACTCCTTCGGCTTCATCTATCCTTCATAGCTTCATCCTTACGCTGTCTTTGAAGGATGGACACCCAATTCATGGTAAGCCACACAGTCTCGGGGTCGATATTTCCTCCTTTCTTCCCCTTTTCCTCACTCATCTCGTCTTCCTACAAATCTTCGTTCGCCTCCCCATCCCACCTTCCACACCCATATAATCCTCGCCAATCATAAGCTCATCCTCAGTCCTTTACACGAGGAAATACGGTCGAAGTCTCCAGGCTCTCTCTCTCTCTCTCTCTCTCTCTCTCTCTCCACCACTTGCCTTCTACCTAGGATACTCAACATCATCTTTCTCTTGCATTAAAACTCCACCAGCTCCATAATCACTAGCATCTACATACAATTTAAACGGTTTATCATAATTTACAGTGAAAAGTATGGGTGCACTTATAAGTATCTGTTTCAATTTTTTAAACGCGTCATCACAATGAACGCTCCACACAAATTTGACTTTCTTTGGCAACAGATTGGTTAATGGTAAAGCAATGGTTGAAAAGTTCTTACAAAACCTACGATAATATCCACTCATACCCAGAAATCTTAATAATTCTCTTCTATTTGTAGGTGCAAGAAATTTCACAGTACTTTCCACCTTAGCATTAATTGGTTTGACACTTCCCTGACCAACAATATAACCTAGATATTCTACAGCAAATTCACTCTTCACAAGGTTTACAGTCAAGTTTGCTTGATTCAATTTGTTAAATACTTCTCTAATTAAATACAAATGTTCTTCCCAAGTTTTTTAATACAGTACAATATCATCTATACACACATAACAACCTTTAACATCATACAATACTTGATTAACTAATCTCTGGAAAGTACTACCGCTGTTTTCATACCAAAGGGTAACACTTTATGCTGATATAAACCTTCCATAGTCACAAATGAAGACATTTCTTTTGCTCTTTCAGTCAGTGGTACTTCCCAATATCCTTTCAACAAATCCATCTTAGTTACAAATTTAGCATCTCCTATTTGGTCAGTACAATCATCCACTCTAGGAATAGGATATGAGTCAGCTTTGGTTACATTACTGTATTTACTTTTCTGTAATCAGTACAAAATCTATATGAAATACCATCAGGTTTAGTCACCAATACACAGAGTGAACTCCAAGGGCTGTTACTTCTTTCAGTCATATCATTATCAACCATATACTGTACTTCTTGTCTCATTATCTCTCTCATCTTAGGAGTCACTCTATATGGGTGTTGCTTAATGGGTGTTGTATTCTCAGCCTCAACATCATGCTGTAATACCTCAGTTCTCCAAGGAACATCAGAAAACAAAGGCCTAAACTCATGTATAATTTGTATGATTTGATTTCTCTTCTCAGTTTCTAAATGATGAAGTTTCTTTTCTAAATTATTCATCACACCTGAATTATTTAACAGTTTATTTTCACATCTCCCCAACTTCATATCTTCACTTTCATCTATCATCTTTTCATCATCAGACCTAACACATAGACAATTCACCTTGTTATTCATATCATTTTCTGTAGAGTTTCTATCATAATATGGTTTTATCATGTTTACATGCAAAGTTGCGTTTATGTGCTTATGTGCATTTTTCTAGGGGGTCCATAGCTTTCACCAGATTCCCAAAGGGGTCCGTGACTCAAAAAAGGTTAAGAACCACTGCACTAGAGGATGTATAGTCAGTCCATAGGCTAACAACCTCCTGACAGCTGACAGGTGTTTATTTCAATACCACTGTTCCCATTAAAACTGGTTTGATCAAAACACAGCTTCAAAATTACAACAAAATATAATAAATATGTGTTCAAAAGCCGCAAATCAATTCACTCAGAATAATGTTACCTCCACCAAACACAATACTCTCTCACTGCTATAATATTCTTTAGACTATAATGAACATATTGCACTTTAGTTAACACCACAATTATCCATGATTGCCTAGAAAATAATAGATAAATGTGCACCACACAAGTTTGACCCTCCTATCCTCAACCTAGCTACAGAGAGAGCCACCAGGACCAAAACAATGTTCCAATGCTTTCTTGTTTCATCAACATATAATTTCTAATTCCTTTTATGCTTCACAACTGCTTCTTACAGTTTTTCATAACTGTATAAAAAATAAGAATACATTCTACAAAGTTTACATAATGAAACAAATACTAGTATACATACTTATATAAAATAATCAAGAACTTTTTCAAAGTCTTTACCATAGGCTTTGAAATTCGATTCTAAAGAAAAACGGGAAACAACAGAAACTAAATACAATAGGGGGACGACCGTAACATTATGTTATGTTATGTTAGGCTATTTTAGGTTAGGTTAGGTTAGGTTAGGTTAGGTTAGGTTAGGTTAGTATCCCAGTGATAATTAGTTAACATTGTCTTAGCTTAGATACTTATCTTTTGTGTAATTGTTTTGGTTTGCTAGATGTATTACCTACGCTCACTATATATATTTAATAGGATGTTACCTACTCTTACTATATATATTCAGGTTTAGTGAAATAAAGATAAAGAGTAATAGTTTTGGATATTATTGACTATACATTGATATGTATAATATGTATTAAAGTAAGGTATAT
>NW_024739444.1:0-15333 GCF_018991925.1 Homarus americanus
ATCGTGCTTCGTTCAGTTACGTATTGCTGTGAGGAGGGGGGGTCGAGGAGGAGGTCGAGGGGAGGAGGGGGTCGAGGAGGAGGGGGAGTAAGGAGGGAGAGGGAAGAAGAGGGGGCGGGGGAAGGAGGAAAGAGATTTATGAATGAACGTGTGTAATCAATTCAAGCTTCTTTGTCTACGAAAATCAGAACGTGAAAAGTCATACACCACACGAACCCAAAAATTAAATTACTAGCGTGAATCATCAATCTCCCTTAATCGATCAAACTTTCCCTCGTACGTTCCAATCACATTTTAAAACACCTAATCTTATTACATCATAACCAATCATAGAGCAAATCAGAATCACTATAATCTAACCGGACATACGGAAGCTATTTACACTGCCGTATAATTTTGAAGGTAAACCCAAAAAATTATAGAAGTCGTGTTAAAGAAAAGGTATTTGGTCTGGTTATAGAGATCGAACCCCATATGAAAGGGGTTACAACACATGTATAGTGAATTGAATCCCATAAGTGAAGGTGAAATGGATAAATATGACAGTGTATCAGTCCTGTATACATGAGAGAGATGTATACATAAATCAGTCAATCATACATAAAATGGAAAAATAAATACATAGAAATATATGTTTAAATGCTGACACATACATACATCATCTATACATACATACATCCATACATACACATGCATCCAGGAACTCAATATTGTCATCAGAAATTTTGTCATGTGTACGAAAGTTCCACACACACACACACACACACACACACACACACAAAACACAACACAACACACAAACACACACAACACACACACACAATTTCTCTCACACCAGACGACAAACCTTGACCCGTGTTATTACATATGTAAGTGTGGAGTAGCGTGCGTTGCATGTAGGTGTGTTGCGTGCAGGTATGTGTGTGTAGTTCGTGCAAAGTGTGTTGTGTATAGGGTGTGTTGCGTGTAAGGGTGTGTTGCGTGTAGGGTGTGTTGTGTATGGTGTGTTGCGTGTAGGGTGTGTTGCGTGTAGGGTGTGTTGTGTAGGGTGTGTTGTGTATAGGGTGTGTTGTGTGGGGTGTTGTGTATAGGTGTGTTGTGTGGGGTGTGTTGTGGGGCAGGGTGTGTTGTGTATAGGTGTGTTGTGTATAGGGTGTGTTGTGTATAGGGTGTGTTGTGTGTAGGGGTGTGTGTATAGGGTGTGTTGTGTGTAGGGTGTGTTGTGGGGTAGGGTTGTTGTGTGTAGGGTGTGTTGTGTGTAGGGGTGTGTTGTGGGTGGGGTGTGTTGTGGGGTAGGGTGTGTTGTGGGGTAGGGTGTGCTGTGTGTAGGGTGTGCTGTGTGTAGGGTGTGTTGTGTGTAGGGTGTGCTGTGTGGGGTGTGTTGTGTATAGGGTGTGTGTGTGTAGGGTGTGTTGTGGGGTGGTGTTGTGGGGTAAGAGTGTGCTGTGTGTGAGGTGTGCTGTGTGTGGGGTGTGTTGTGTATAGGGTGTGTTGTGTATAGGGTGTGTTGTGTATAAGATTGTGTGTGTGCAGGGTGTGTTGTGTATAGGGTGTGTTGTGTGTAGGGTGTGTTGTGGGTAGGGTGTGTTGTGTGTGTAGGGGTGTGTGTTGTGTGTGGGGTGTGTTGTGGGGGTAGGGTGTGTTGTGGGGTGGGGTGTGTTGTGGGGTGGGGTGTGCTGTGTGTAGGGTGTGCTGTGTGTGGTGTATGTTATTATTGCAAGGGTGTGTTTATATAGGGTGTGTTAGTGTGTAGAGTGTGTTATGTATAAGTGTGTTGTGTGTAGGGTGTGTTGTGTGTAGGGTGTGTTGTGGGGTAAGATGTGCTGTGTGTAGGGGTGTGCTGTGTGTAGGGTGTGTTGTGTGTGGGGTGTGTTGTGTATAGGGTGTGTTGTGTGTGGGGTGTGTGTATAGGGTGTGTTGTGGTGTGGGTGTGTTGTGTGGGGTGTGTGTTGTGTATAGGGTGTGTTGTGTGTGGGGTGTGTTGTGGGGTAGGGTGTGTTGTGGGGTAGGGTGTGTTGTGGGGTAGGGGTGTGTTGTGGGGTGGGTGTGCTTGTGTGAGGTGCGTTACATGCAGGGTGTGTCTTGAAAAGGGTGTGTGTGGATAATGATAGAAATATTTATAAACAAATATACCCAGAATAAGTTACTTAAAGTGAGAACAAACATTAATTTTTTTCGATGATGTTTGGTAATATTTAGAAAAACATTTTAGTATATTTAGGAAACATTTCTCCGTTTTCTTTGGTTTTAGAAATGGATCTCCTATTTTAATGGATAACTTGTCTATTTTAAAGTTTCTTCCATTTTCTTTTTAGGGGTAAGGATTAAGGTTCCTAGAAATGGTTTACTTATTTTAAGAAGGATGGTTTAGGAAGGTTTCCTACAGAGGGCTTCATATATCCTAGAGAAGGTTTTTCATCCCAGATAGGACTCCTAACATTCTTACAGAGGCACCCTTTCATCCTAACTAAGCTTTCATCACCACCTAATAAGGTCTTGTTTACCCCCAGGCTTCAGGCACCAACAGCCCTACACCCCCCTGATCCCAAGACCTGCATGGAAGCAATGTTTCTAAGACCCAAGAACACAGGCGAACAGAATACCCCGACAAGCTATCAAGCCAGACAGCCAGACAGCCATTCAACAAGCCAGACAGCCAGACAGCCATTCAACAAGCCAGACAGCCATTCAACAAGCCAGACAGCCAGACAGCCATTCAACAAGCCAGACAGCCAGACAGCCATTCAACAAGCCAGACAACGTGTGATGGGAAGATATTACCAAGAAGATAATGGGTGACGTAAATGAGAGGAAAAGGAAGGAGGAAGAAAGGAGGAAGAGAAAGGAGGAGATAAAAACTAGAAAAAAATTTAAATAGATAAATAAAAAGAGTACACGTTGATGATGAAGATATGGACGATGATAGGGAGGAGGAAGAAGAGGGAGAGGAAGAAAAATGAGGAAGAGGAAGAAGACAATGAGAAACAGGAAATAAATAGATAAATATGGATAAAACTAAAGGGTTAAAACACACCATATTAACCATCATACAAGAAATATATCACCTAAAACAACACTCATGAAATACATAAGACTAAATAATGTTCCTTCATCACAGGTAAAAGATTGCCGATAAAAAAATGTTCTGTAAGTTTTTTCCGACGATTATATTTTTTTTCTTCTGATTCTCGGTGTGTGTTAACGTGCGTGGCCGACATACATACATACATACATATACACGTACATAGACATACACACACACACATAATAAGGTATTTGTTCTTATCTTCTTTTCCTTATGTGTACAAGGCCTTTGACTCAGTGTTGATGTCAGGCTATGTATCGTGTGTGTCTGTGTGTGTGTGTGTGTGTGTGTGTGTACAAATAATTGTCTGGAAGCTTTATCTACACACACACACACGCACCTTACCATAAACAAACCAATCATCCCTCCAGCCATAACACAATACTGAAACAAACTAACACGTCAAAAACTCATTTACACAACCCTGAAAATAATATCAACTCACCCCCAGTACCACCCAATAACGTTAGAGAAAAATACACCGAAGTTTATATTATCGAGAACTCATTTACGTAACCTGGATTTAACAAGTGGGGAGGAGAGGGTCATGTGACGTCACCCTGGAAGATGGTGGCACCTAACTCACCAGGGGCACGCGGGTGAATGGGCTCTTAATGTTTCTGCTAAATTAAAACTGAAATTGAATCGTCAAATAAGTTGTAATTTTACGATGGAATGTGAGTTGTGGGAGAGAGAGAGGGAGAGAGAGAGAGAGAGAGAGAGAGAGAGAGAGAGAGAGAGAGAGAGAGAGAGAGAGAGAGAGAGAGAGAGAGAGAGAGAGAGAGAGAGAGAGCATCTCAACTCTTGGGCTGATGTAAACAAGGTTAGGTATAAGAGAAGAAACTACTCCCTATGTCTCCTCCTCCTCCTCTTCCACACCTCCTTCTCCCTCTCCTCCTTGCACCCCCCACTACCTCCCTCCCTTCCTCCTCCACCTCCTCATACAACCAGCATCTGCAGGATATTCTACTACACCCCGGGAGGAAAGGGAGAGGGAGAGGTTGGGGAGGAAGGGAGAGGGTGGGGAAGAAGGGGAGAGAGAGGTGGGGGAGGAAGGGGTGAGAGAGGGAGAAAGGGTGAGGGATGATAGGGAGAGAAGGATGAGGGAGGGAATGAGGGAGGAAATGAAGGAGTAAGGGGAGATGATGGAAGGAGTAGAGGATAAAGGAGGAGAAAAGAGGAAGAGTAAATAAGAAAGAATTAAAATAGGTCTAGTAAGAAAAAAACGAAGAGAGAGAGAGAGAGAGAGAGAGAGAGAGAGAGAGAGAGCAGCGGATGCCAGTAGCGTATATGGTAGAGAAACGATCCACTAACCCACCCACTCCACTACTACCCACCACCCACCACCACAAAAGCATTATAACACAAGGTACACATATACCACCTCACACACACACACACACACACACACGGGTTAATATATTTCCATAACCAACGTCGTTAGTGAATGCAATTGCAGCTTATGTTGTTCACGCTGGTAATATAATGACAATATGAGGGCTGTCCGTGGCTGGTCATTATACGTCTTGTCAGCGGGAATGAGGGATGTCATTATACACACATTATAGCCGTCAGGGGTGAGGAGGAGGATAATGTCATTGTAGCCACACTATAGCCGCCAGGGGGTGAGGAGGAGGGATAATGTCATTGTAGCCACACTATAGCCGTCAGGGGGTGAGGGGAGGATACGTCATTGTAGCCAACATTATAGCTGTCAGGGGAGGGAGGGATACGTCATTGTAGCCACATTATAGCCAGTCAAGGTGAGGGGAGGATATGTCATTGTAGCCACACTATAGCTGTCAGGGGTGAGGGGGAAGGGGTAGGGTAGGGGTAAACACTTCATCCATATAGGGTTAGAGCACTTTAGTCCCCATTATGCCACTATCCAGGAAGATTATGGAGCAATTATAGGAATTATGGCTTTGTGAATTATCATGGTATGGTTAGGTTAGGTTAGGTTATGGTTAGGTTATGGTTAGGTTAGGTTAGGCTATGGGTAGGGTTATGGCTAGGTTAGGGTTAGGGTTATGGTTAGGGTTAGGTTAGGTTATGTTAGGTTAGGTTAGGTTATGGTTATGGTTAGGTTAGGTTAGGTTAGGTTAGGTTAGGGTTAGGTTAGGTTAGGCTAGGTTAGGCCAGGGCCAGGTTTAGGGTTGTTTGGTAATGCCCCCCCTCTCTCTCTCTCTCTCTCACCAATAATAATAACCATTATATAGAATAGGACAAATTTCCCTACTGACACCTAATTACGACACAGTTATGGGAAAATTATGACACACAGAAGGAAATACGACAGTGGGGGAATTATGAGACACGCATCTGGTAGGGTCAAGACAGGAGCTCCCCATACGCCACACATACGTCTTATAGAGGCGTATAGCTACCATGCCTATATGGTCCCAGATATGTAGATAATGGGGAGGAGAGGGGTGTGGGGAGGAGAGGGGGAGGAATGGGTGGGGAGGAATGGGTGTGGGGGGACAGGGTGGGGGAGGAGATGGTGTGGGAGGACAGGGGTGGGGAGGAGAGGGTGTGTGGGGGGACAGGGTGTGGGGAGGAGAGGGTGTGGGAGGAGAGGGGTGGGGAGGAGAGGGTGGAGGAGGAGGGGTGTGTGGGGACAGGTGTGGAGGAGATGGTGTGGGGAGGAATGGGTGGGAGGAGAGGGGTGGGAGGAATGGGTGTGGGGAGGAGAGGGTGTGGAGGGTTTGGGAGGAGGTCAAAGTTGCAGGAGGAGAGTCAATCAGGAGGAGGAGATAGGAAGAGGAGGTGGTGGTTCAGGTCACAGATGACAGGAGGTCCAGGAAGAAGGACGCAGGGAGGAGGGGGGGAGGAGGAGGCCAGGAGGAAGAAAGGGAGGAAGGAAGGAAGGAAGGAAGGAAGGAAGGAAGAGATAAGAGGAAGAAGAGGCAGCCTGTAGACCCTATCAACAAATACTGGGTCATGAGTCAACCATCACCAACACTATCACCAACACTATCACCAACACTTATCACCAAAACCATCACCAACACTATCACCAACACTAACACTAACTTCTTGCATCTTGCCCAACATTGACTATTGCTTACTGTGTGTGTGTGTGTGTGTGTGTGTGTGTGTGTGTGTGTGTGTGTGTAAAATGCTCTATATATCAACAACGGGACGTAAAATAAAAAAGGGTTTATTAGGTGTAAATGACGTAAATGAAGGTGTAAAAAGAAACAGGTAAAATATCCGTTAATTTATTATTTACACGAGAGAGAGAGAGAGAGAGAGAGAGTTACACTGCACAGGAAAAATATTAGTTTCTCAACCCCCCTCATTCTTCCCCCTACCCCCCCCACCACACACCTGGAGGACAACTGTACGGCTGTACAATGCACTTGGCCCCACCCCACCCTGACCTCACCCCTCCCCCAACCCCCACCCCACCCCACCCTGACTCCCACCCCTGTCAGTTTTAACACCACCACTTGTCTCTACACTGAAGGAAGAAATTCACCAACCAACTATAAAAACCCAACCCAACCTAAACCTAACTTAAACCCAACCCAACGTAAACCCAACCTAACTTAAACCCAACCCAACTTAAACCCAACCCAACCCAATCCTAAACCCAACCCAACTTAAACCCAACCTAACCTAAAACCTAAACCCAACCTAACTTAAACCCAACCTAACTTAAACCCAACCCAACCCAAACCTAATCTAACCTAAACCCAGCCCAACTCAACCTAACCCAACGTAAACCCAACCAAACTTAAACCAACCTAAACCAAACCCAACCCAAACCCAACTCAACCTAAAACCCAATCTCAAACCCAAACCCAACCCAACCTAAACCTAGCCTAACCAACCTAACCTAACGTAAACCAACCAAACTTAAACCCAACCTAAACCATAACTCAACCTAAACGTAACCTAACCCCACCTAACCTAACCTCGGCTCTCTCTACCACTGTGGTGAATTGAATTAAAGTGCCAAACTCTGTCGTTAAGAGGGGGGGGGCGTAATGCCATTTAGGCACTTGACAAAAAGGAATTAAAACCCATTAGAGGAATTCCACCTTTATGTCTTCAGTACGACTCTAGACCCATTACTTAGACGCTCGCCCCTTGAGACATAAGTTGAGTTCCTAGACATAATTGAATGTCCTTTATCCCTTGAGGAAGAAACACGACAAGAGATGATGATGTCTTTGAGGAAGGAACACACTACAAGAGATGATGTTGTCTTGAGGAAGGAACACACAAGAGATGATGTTGTCTTGAGGAAGGAACACAAGAGATGATGTTGTCTTGAGGAAGGAACACACGACAAGAGATGATGATGTCTGAGAAGGAACACACAACAAGAGATGATGTTGTCTTGAGGAAGGAAACACACAACAAGAGATGATGTTGTCTTGAGGAAGGAACACGACAAGAGATGATGTTGTCTTGAGGAAGGAACACACGACAAGAGATGATGTTGTCTTGAGGAAGGAAACACACGACAAGAGATGATGTTGTCTTGAGGAAGAAAACACACGACAAGAGATGATGTTGTCTTGAGGAAGGAACACACAACAAGAGATGATGTTGTCTTGAGGAAGGAACACACAACAAGAGATGATGATGTCTTGAGGAAGGAACACATAAGAGATGATGTTGTCTTGAGGAAGGAACACACAACAAGAGATATGTTGTCTTGAGGAAGGAACACACAACAAGAGATGATGTTGTCTTGAGGAAGGAACACGAAGAGATGATGTTGTCTTGAGGAAGGAACACACGACAAGAGATGATGTTGTCTTGAGGAAGGAACACACGACAAGAGATGATGTTGTCTTGAGGAAGAACACACAAGAGATGATGTTGTCTTGGAGGAAGGAACACACGACAAGAGATGATGTGTTCAGAAGGAACACAGATGATGTTGTCTTGAGGAAGGAACACGACAAGAGATGATGTTGTCTTGAGGAAGGAAACACCACAAGAGATGATGTTGTCTTGAGGAAGGAAACACACCACAAGAGATGATGTTGTCTTGAGGAAGGAAACACACAAGTGATGATGTTGTCTTGAGGAAGGAACACACGACAAGAGATGATGTTGCTTTGAGGAAGGAACACACCACAAGAGATGATGTTGTCTTGAGGAAGGAACACACGACAAGAGATGATGTTGTCTTGAGGAAGGAACACACGACAAGAGATGATGTTGTCTTGAGGAAGGAACACACAAGAGATGATGTTGTCTTTGAGGAAGGAACACACGACAAGAGATGATGTTGTCTTGAGGAAGGAACACACAACAAGAGATGATGTTGTCTTTGAGGAAGGAAACACACAACAAGAGATGATGTTGTCTTGAGGAAGGAACACAAGAGATGATGTTGTCTTGAGGAAGGAAACACACGACAAGAGATGATGTTGTCTTTGAGGAAGGAAACACACAACAAGAGATGATGTTGTCTTGAGGAAGGAAACACACAAGAGATGATGTTGTCTTGAGGAAGGAAACACACAAGAGATGATGTTGTCTTGAGGAAGGAACACACGACAAGAGATGATGTCTTTGAGGAAGGAACACACAAGAGATGATGTTGTCTTTGAGGAAGGAACACACCAAGAGATGATGTTGTCTTGAGGAAGGAACACACAAGAGATGATGTTGTCTTGAGGAAGGAACACACGACAAGAGATGATGATGTCTTGAGGAAGGAACACACAAGTGATGATGTTGTCTTGAGGAGAAACACACGACAAGAGATGATGTTGTCTTGAGGAAGAACACACCACAAGAGATGATGTTGTCTTGAGGAAGGAACACACAAGGATGATGTTGTCTTGAGGAAGGAACACACGACAAGAGATGATGTTGTCTTGAGGAAGGAACACACCACAAGAGATGATGTTGTCTTGAGAAAGGAAACACACGACAAGATGATGTTGTCTTGAGGAAGGAAACACACGACAAGAGATGATGTTGTCTTGAGGAAGGAACACACAAGATGATGTTGTCTTGAGGAAGGAAACACGACAAGAGATGATGTTGTCTTGAGGAAGGAAAATCACAAGAGATGATGTTGTCTTGAGGAAGGAACACACGACAAGAGATGATGTTGTCTTGAGGAAGGAAAACAACGACAAGAGATGATGTTGTCTTGAGGAAGGAACACACAAGAGATGATGTTGTCTTGAGGAAGGAACACACAAGAGATGATGTTGTCTTGAGGAAGGAAACACACAAGAGATGATGTTGTCTTGAGGAAGGAACACACGACAAGAGATGATGTTGTCTTGAGGAAGGAAACCACAACAAGAGATGATGTTGCTTGAGGAAGGACACAAGAAGATGACGTTGTCTTGAGGAAGGAACACACAAGAGATGTTGTCTTGAGGAAGGAACACAAGACAAGAGATGATGTTGTTCTGAGGAAGAAACACAAGGAGTGTTGTCTGAGGAAGGAACACACGACAAGAGATATTAGGTCTTGAGGAAGGAATACACCACAAGAGATGATGTTGTCTTGAGGAAGGAAACACACAAATGTTGTCTTAGACAGGAGATGATGTTGTCTGAGAAGAGATGATGTCTTGAGGAAGAAACACACAAGAGATGATGTTGTCTTGAGGAAGGAACAATGACAAGAGATGATGTTGTCTTGAGGAAGGAACACAAGACAAGATGATGTCTGAGAAGGAACACACGACAAGAGATGATGTTGTCTTAGGAAGGAACACACGAAAGAGATGATATTGTCTGAGAAGGAAACACACAAGAGATGATGTTGTCTTGAGGAAGGAACAACACCACAAGAGATGATGTTGTCTTGAGGAAGAAAACACACACAAGAGATGATGTTGTCTTGAGAAGAAACACACTACAAGAGATATGTTGTCTTGAGGAAGGAAACACACGACAAGAGATGATGATGTTTGAGGAAGGAAACACGACAAGAGATGATGTCTGAGGAAGGAACACACAACAAGAGATGATGTTGTCTTGAGGAAGGAACACACACAAGAGATGATGTTGTCTTGAGGAAGGAAACACAAGAGGATATGTTGTCTTGAGGAAGGAAACACACAGAGATGATGTTGTCTTGAGGAAGGAACACACAATTATAAGTCTAGGTTATAATTATTGTATGTTTTAAGTTAATCCCATTTTTTCTTTCCTTTCCTTTTTCCCTTTCCTTCCCTCCCCCTTTCTTCTTACTTCCTTCCTTCCTTCCCTTTTCTTCCTCCTTCCTTCCTCCTTTTTCCTTTTCCCTCCTTTTCCTTTACTCTTCCTTCCTTCCTTCCTCCTTCCCTTCCTTCCTCCCTCTCCTCCCCCACCCTCCCTAACCCCCCAATGATGGTGGGTCATTCAAGACTAATTACCTCACCTGGGACATGTAACAGTGACTTTCCAACCCAACCTAACCTAACCTAACCTAACCTAACCTAACCTAACCTCATTACCTGGGTGACGTACTATAACAACACATCTACTACAGTGTACAGCCGATGTAGACAGACAGACAGACAGACAGACAGACAGACAGACAGACAGACAGATAAATAGGTTAATGTTATGTAATGACCTTAGAGTTTTACTTAATGGTGTTGGAGGAGTAGGGAGGAGGAGGAGGAAGAGGAAGAGGAAGAGGAGGAGAGGAGGAGGAGAGGAGGAGGAGGAGGAGGAAGAAGATGACGAGACAACACCAACCACAACAACCAGACCAACAACAACCACAACCAGACCAACAACAAACCACAACCAGACTAACAAACCACAACAACCAGACCAACAAAACAACCACAACCAGACCAACAAACAACCAACAACCAGACTAACAACCACAACAACCAGACCAACAACAACCACAACCAGACCAACAACAACCACAACCAGACTAACAACCACAACAACCAGACCAACAAACAACCACAACCAGACCAACAACAACCACAACCACAAAACAACCACAACAGACTAACAACCACAACAAACCAGACTAACAAACACAACAACCAGACCAACAACAACCACAAATCCAGACCAACAACAACCACAATCACCCTAACAACAGCGTCACAACTAACACTAATGACATGTTCAACAGCCCTCCCAAAGATAATTTGGTCCAGGGGAAAAATTATTACAAATGACGATATCCTGAAGCAGCAGAGTGGGGGGCCTGGAGGGGGCTGGAGGACTGAGGGGGGCTGAGGGGGGCTGAGGGGGGGCTGAGGGGGGCTGGAGGGGCCGAGGGGGGCGAGGGGGGCTGAGGCTGGGGAGGGCTGGGGGGCTTAGGGAGGGGCCTGGGGGGCTGAGGGGCTGGGGCTGGAGGCGGTCCTCTCATATCCTCCATTAATTCCATAAAATCACCATACAATACCAACACACTCACAAGTCAATCACTCAAGTCAATCACAGTCCAACACCCTTCACCAACAAGGCGTCACATACCATTAAAACATTATGACATCGGCCTAAGAGACAGTGTTGTATCCACTGTCTTGTCCTGATGAAGGTTTTAACCAGGTAAAAAACCTTCGCCTCACCTGTGCACACCTGTATTCTATGTTCATTATACCAGGTAAAACACAGGTATACTCATTATGACATACATCTATAATCCTATGATATAACTTCTATAATACCGAACGATATTTGATTATTGAGGAGATAATTATAGGAACAAAGACAACAACAACAACAAACAACAACAACAACAACAAAAAACAACAACAACAACAACAACAACAAATAATAACAACAAACAACGAAATAAACCCTATGACTAGAAGCTTGATTCTTTAGGTAAATAATCCAAATGAAAAATAAAATATTAATGTGTAAATAGCACGAGATATGATATACGAAGATGCTAGAAAATAAGAGAGTATGCTAGTATGTCATAAGTATGCTAGTATATTAGGTGAAGAACATCCCTCCTCACTATGCTGGAAAAAGTGCATTAATCACCTGGAGTAGCTAATTACTAACAGGTAATAAAACAGGTAACATATTGTAACAACCTGTGCCTCTATACCTGCTTCTATACTAATTAAACTCACCACTAATCAAAAAAATTAGCCCTAATGCTGCAAACAAACGGCCATAAATCACACACACACAAAAAACACACACACACACACACACACACACACCAGTGAATATAACAAAACACCCAGTGATACATTACTGTTAAATTAACCCCACCGTGTTATTGATGGTAATTTTTTATAGTTATTTATACATGGTGGTTATTGGCGGTGCTGAGAGACGTGTGGGTAGGAGACGAGGAGGTGGGACTGGTGACGAGGGCTGAGGACGTGGGACTGGTGACGAGGCTGAGGACGGGACTGGTAGACGAGGGCTGAGACTTTTATTGATGACTATACAATGATATGAAATATAACAACTAACCTAACCTAAAACCTAACCAACAATTTCTAGACCAATGACGACCAAATTATATGCCATCTTAAACCAAACCGTAGTAAATTTGGTTTAGATTCTAATTTTTTGAATTAGGTAAAAACATATTACTCATAACTAAAATCAAAGCGTTCCTAAGTGAATTATAATAGCCTCAGTTAAGACTCATTATACTTATATACAAACTATAGCCCTATTCCCAGATAATATAATAGAAGTACGTCGATCCTGTGAATAAAAAACAACGACTTGATTCAAAAATTAAATACTAGTAAAAACCCCAATAAATTCGCTCATGACACTGAAAAATTCCACATAATTTTTATTTTACTTTCCAAAACCAAATTAGTATATTATACCTCACCCATATAAAAAACCATAAAAAATTCCTCAAAGTATATATCTAAAAAAAACCACACGATTTATCCTCTAAAACTCCTTCGAAAAATTTTAAAGAAAAAAAAATCCACCAACATATTTTAGGCTCGTGTTCCATTAAATACAGGCACGGTGACGTACCACCCACTGCTTGAAAAAACCCACCACATAACCCCTTTTCCTTCCACACAGACATTTATTCAACCTTCTTTTCTTGAAGTAAAATATATTAGCAACATTTACTTTCCATTTCATTTAACGTCTTTAAATATAGACTTCACGGAGGCGCGCATTACAATGGCGGAGCGACGTCCCCACACTGTGGAGGGATACAGTGGCTATACTTGATAAAGTACTATTTACTTCTCTCTCTCTTCTCTTTTCTCTGTCACCCCCATAATCGTTGATATACGCAGACAGGTCATCATCCTCTACGCATGATGTGGTCTGCGGCGTAAAGCTTCCAATTACAATGACATGTCAGAGTTTATGCCAGGAGAACGGATTGTATCTCTCTTGTTTATACAAGCTGCATTTAGCGCGGCTTCAATGGTCACGACATTTACGGCTCACATAAATCGGAAAATTCCACAAAGAGTTTAGGTTTGTTCATGGATAAATACGAACTTGTGAGAATATAATTTTTTTATTACAGATATAATGAAAAATAAATACTCTTTGAAAAGGTAGTTTAGAGATATGCGTGACAATAAAAATGGGATTACGTATGAATTGTGATGTCAAATTTCACACGCAAGGACCCGAAAATTATATAAATTAGCTATTATAGAGATACTGCAGAGAGTGTAATGAGTACAAAGGGCACAGTCACTAGTTGAACTAATATATAAAGACGTGAGGAAAAAGGATAATAATCTTGTAATGTAAAAATAACTTAGAGTTTTATGAAAAGATAACATTTAGAGATAGATTCACGGTTAATATTTAGAAGTTCAAGATATATTTAACATTATCCACGTAAGTTAGTGATTTTTTAAATGCTATTAACATCTTCACTATGGAGGCCATTATTTATTTGGGTAATGCCTGATGACTTTATTCAGTTCAGGTATAAGTTACATTTAAAAAATCTTGATTCAAAGCTGATATTTACAACTTTTAAGACATAACAATGTGTAACTTAAATCCCATCCTGGTTATCAGGGTGAGTACACATACCAGACTGAGTTAACTATAATCATATCAGCGTATTGACCTTTTATCGAAAAACTGTAGGCCAAAAAGTATATTTCAAACAATCAAGTAGTGACTTCACGCTTATTGACACGCTTTTATATGTGGCATGGCGTCACCAAAAAAAAAAAAAAAAAAAAAAAAATAATAATAATAGAAGAATAATAATAATAAAAAAATAAAAGAAAAAATGAGAGAGAGAGAGACAAAGAGAGAGGCAGAGAGAGAGAGAGAGTATAGTGAAGGTATAGTAGAGTCTCAGGTAATTCGTCACCATATTCATCTATAGTTTAGCGCACATTATAATCAAATCAATATTAAACTACACCACACTGTAACACTGTCTCATTTATACTTATGGCCACAGAGATCAAAACATAATACCACACTGTTGCACTACACACACACACTCTCTACATACACTACACCTTAGAATGGTAACAGAGAGACATGATAGAATAACAAAAGACACCCCCACAGTACTACCCAGACAATCTCTGCCACAGCTTACCATGTTGGCTGAAGGGTACTTAGGAGCCTGAAGTATTATGCTGATGGCAAAACACACAAGGCACACACCCAGGGGGACTCTAGATATGTATAGGAACAGTTCTACCGGGGGACACTGCGGTTTATAACACCAGTACTGGGGTTGGAAGGCTGTTTTGTACCGGTAGTGAGGTTGGTAGTGCTGTTTTGTACCGAGTAAGGTTGGTAAAAGGTTTTGTACCGTAGGGGTCAAAGTACTGTTTTGTACCTGCAGTAAGCAGGCACTGTTTTGTACCGTAGGGTAGGTAGCTGTTTTGTACCGGTAGAGGTTGGTATTGTTTTGTCCCGGCATTAAGGTTACAGGCTTTTGAAACCGGTAGTAAGGGCAGATGCTGTCATTCCGGTAGGCTGGTAGTGCCATGTATCTCCTGTAGTAAGGTTATAGTACTGCTCACATAATATTATCAGTCCCCATATTATCAGTACACACACACACACACGCACACACACACACACACACGCAACACACACACACACCTTACCTGAGCTGCCACTACAAAACCTTCCCACAACACCTTCTCGATACCTTACCTGAAAAACCAAAAAATATCATTAGAAAAAACATTAATATAAGCCATTTATTTAATATATATCTAATACATGATAACGAAATCGATTTATTCTTTAACACTTGTTTAATTTATACGGTGTGTAATGCTTGATAGAGAAATGTTAACGTGGAAAAATATAAGTTTAATATAGCAATACGTTCGAACGAAGCATACCGA
>NW_024739445.1:0-6465 GCF_018991925.1 Homarus americanus
TATTGAAAAAAAGTATTGTTTATATAATTCCTGAGGGTATATCAACCGTAACTTCCACTATTTATGAGCGTGAAGGGAGAGGACGGCGGCTATGTAAATAGACCATTTAATCACGTCCGTTCAATGTAAGATTGTGAGTGTGACTGGCGTGGGTGCCGGCTTATTCCGAGCTGACCCATGTGCTGACATATAGTCAACTGGGCCGCACCCTAAGGAGGCTACCAATCACGTGATATGAGCATGTCATCTCATAGCTAGTGGAAAGTTACAGGGGATGAATTAGTATATAATTCAAATGTAAAGAACCCATTTATATAATACTTCTGTTGATGAGACAGGGGCCATTACACTGTGGGTAGTCACATTTTAGAATTCAACGGTAAATAGCTTACTTGTTTATGAGTTACGTGTTGTTCAGGGTAGAGTCTAGAATAAATAAGTGTTTAATCAATACTTTGATCGTTATTTTGTCACTCAATTGAGTAGTTTATTTGTTAAGATTTCATTTGTATTTATTTATTTTTGTACATACGGATATACTTGTTTTATTGTTTGTTAATATATTTAGTAATTAAATCTACTTATGAATTTCAATATACCCCATAGTAATGATGTGAAAATTTGGTGGGATCTATTCCTGGACCTATAGTACGAAGTTGAATTTGTGAATTTGTTATATTGTTACACCCTATGAGGCCAAGGGTCGCAACAGTTCATAATTGTTTTTACGATAAGATTGCTGTCAAAATAGCAATGCTGTACAGTGGTCCCTCGGTTAACGAACGGTTCGGTTAACGAATTACCTTCCATAAGAATCTTCAATTCGGTTAACGAACAAAAATTCAATTAACGAAATCCTTACAAACATCACGTTTTGTTGTGAGCATCAGCTGATGGGCTAGTTTGCCAATTCAGTAATTCAGTAATCTGTTCTATGTTTACATTCGTTTCCAGTGGAATAAACATCAAGAAAATTGTGCTCTTTAATATTTGTGCATTTTTTTATATTAAAATTATTGGTCTTTCTAAAATTTAGCCATCCAAGCTCTGTCTACAGAAAGTTTTTCAACTATTATTTTTGGCTCATATATGTAACTTTATTCATTTATTGAAACTCATTTACATGCACACACTGTCCTAAGGTCAAAGCTGAACTGTACATGTAATCAAAATAATGTACAAAATGATTACTAAAATTTTTGTCTAGTGCAAACTCTGGCATGTTTACATTAAAATTAATCACTATCTTATAACTATTCCAGCAATGTAAATTATATTCTCCCCGGTCACTTCTATGAAATTTTATAAAAAAAAAACATCGTAATCTAAAGGACATAAATAAACAAATTTATACTTCACCAGACCTCGGCACTAACTGTCCAAACATGTACATCCTCCTTCATCCTCCCAGCGATGGTTCTGGTTATACAATAGGCTGTGTAATCTTATATACGGTAGTAATCTAGAATAAAGTTAGGAGAATATAATTTGTATTGTTGGGATCTGCAATGACGAATATTTGAATATAAACATCATATATTTTTTAAAGATAAAATTTTTGCTCTCTAATAAATTCTAAATTAGATCTAAAATTTGTATTAATGCAATTTTAGCTTGTTTTATATTCATAGTCACTATATAAAATTTCAGCAATGTAAATTATATTCTGATAATTTTATATGAATTTTCTGGGCTAAACAAACTCAAAATAAACAAATAGAAATATCACCAGGCGCACTATCTGTCAATAAAATACACCTCACCTCCTGTCTCCTCCTCTTGAGGCCATTAAAAGTCCTCTTGTTCTTTATTCCATGTTAACTCACATCATTTTTGAGAGTTTGTGGTGGTGATGCTAACATCATAACCTTTAATGAAGGAATGGTAGTATCCTAATCCTAAAACTCTGTGAAGCTGATCTCGTTCTTGGGACAAGGAATTGCTACCGCCTTTACCTTACCAAGTATTGTGTGTATACCATTGCCATCTACGTATTGAGAAATTAGATTCTGGATTTGAGGAACAGGCTTCTTCCTTTAGCCTGTAAGGTTAGAAGGCTTAAGGGTACACGCTTCTGGTCTTCTATCCATATCACCAATAAGTTTTTCATATCATGAAGAGGACCTTGTCTTTTCTTCGTAATTATAGTTCCCTTTATAGGTGCTGTTCCTTTCACTACATCACGAATACAGTCAACCCTCACTTTACGCGGTTAATGTAACCCGCAGGGTCCCGCGGAAAGTGAGGAACGCGTAAAGTGAATAACAAAACATATGGGATTAATTGAAATAGAGTCCAGGCCGACCCTCAAACTCCACTTTTTGACGACACACAACTATGTTGTAGTAAAAATTTTATCTTAACTTTATGATGGTATGAAAAAACAAGTAATATAGAAGAGGTTAGGTTAGGAAAAATAAAGGTTAGGTTAGGAAAACTAAAAGTTAGGTGGAACACTTACGTTAGTAGAAGAGATGGGTCGGCGTAAGGGGATGGAGGCTGGTTCCGAGGCAGAGGGCAGGCTACTGGCCCTCAGGTGAATCACCATTACTAGGTGCATCACCATCACTGTCACTTACAGTTGTCAGGGCTTCCCTGACAAATCCCTCAAAGTCATCTTCACTGTCACTATCACTGGCTTGGGCTGGCTGTGGTGGGTTGCAGGCGAAGAAATCTGTTATGATTTGCTGACGGCTGGTGTTTATGTTGTCGTGATACACCGTGATGTAGGGCTCCATAGTCTGCAACAGCTGGGTAGTGAAGATTTCATACCTGTTTGCGTCAGGGTCGTCGGAAAGGAGGAGCTTGGCTTTCTCGATACACTCGATGGTACCCCTAACATTACTATGGGATAAGTGTTGTTCTTCTTGGGATGACGCACCACCTGCCTCTTCACTGACGTCGTCATCATCATGTACCATCTCCTCGGTAGTCACATCAGGTTCCATTATCACCTCCAGGATGTCGTCGTTGGTGGTCTCGGAGAAGCCTGCAGCTGTAACACTCTGCGCAGCTTTTCTGGCAAGGTCCACTGCTACTGCAACAGTCTGAACCTTACCAGTCACAGATTGACTCCTCCTCTCACCTGGTATTCCATGCAACACATGTCTCCATGCGTGATGAATTGTAGCAATAGACAGCTGATCCCATGACTCCACCAAGAAGTCCACAGCTTTCTTGATGTTAAATACTCTCCAGAATTGTTTGAACAGTATTTTTTGCTGTGCCAACTGTTGATCCTCATCTTCTTCGCTCTTGCTATCGGTGGTGGTGTCACTCAGGTTACGCAACTCTTCCCTGGTGTTGGTGTAGTCGTTCAGGAGCTGGAACTTCTTTGCAGAGTATGCAGCTTTCACATTGCAGATTAACTCTTGGTCCATGGGCTGTAATATAGACGTAGTGTTGGGAGGAAGGAAGACCACTTTTACGTTGGGGTGACGATCTAACAGTAGGGGCGAGTGTCCTGGTGCGTTGTCCAGCAGCAACAAAATATTGAATGGCACATTCTGTTGCTCACAGAATTTCTTTACATCGGGAACAAAACAGTCATCAAACCAGGAGAGGGACAGTGTAGAGAACATCCACGCCTTACGTACGGTCAGCCAGTGGACATTTAGCTTGGTCATGTCCATGGTTTTGTAGGCGTGCGGCTTGCGTGCTGTGTGGATCACCGATAACTTGAGCTTACAGGTACCGGAGGCATTGGTGGTAAACAGGACGGTGATGCGTTCCTTCTGCATCTTCCGGCCCCGAATCTTGCTGGCATTCTTTACAACGAAGGACTTGGAAGGTAGCTTTTTCCAGAAAAGACCAGATTTGTCCATGTTAAACACCTGGTCGTCACTGTACTGTCCTTCCTCCATAATCTCACATAAAAACGGAGGAAATTCCCTAGCCGCAGCACGGTCAGCACTCGCTTCTTCACCACCAATGTTTATATTGGTGATCTTGTTCCGGATCTTAAACCTCTGTAACCACCCAGAGGAAGCATTAAAGGGTTTGGGCTCTGTAATTCCCATCTTTCGTGCCACTGCAATGTACAGTTCACGTGTGTACGCCTTAACAGAGAGCGTGTCGACCGCTATATTCCGTCGCGCCTGACGCACCAAGTACCTCACAAGTAATTTTTCTGTCTTGAGAAGCACCTGGTTGTGAAAATACTTGATCATAGAAGCACCTGTAGACTTTGTGATCTTCATGTGCTCCTTTATCTTGGCTGCATCCTTCTTTATTGTTCGAATCGTAGATTCATTCACACCATGCTGGCGCGCCAAATCAACCTGCCTTGTTCCTTTCTCCAACTCTTGGATGATTTTGTACTTCACCTCGTAGCTTAAGGAACGTCGTGTCTTCTTTGGCTTAGTGCCGCTGGGTCCAGGTAAGGAAAGGTTTCTCTCTGGGGGCGGTGGTCTGGCGGAAGCCATTTTACAGAACAATGGATACACGTTTACACGGTCTGGCCTGGAAGGATGAGACTGCCGCGGCTAGGTCAAGCGTCGTCTTTCCTCCCTCCCTCCCCCGGGTGGACACGTCATAATACTTTAAGCTAATTACAGCTAGCAGCAGAGGGGGGTAGGGATGCATGGCCAATCACAGGTCTGATACGTCATATGACGTCAGTGATAACGCAACAAAGACACACACTGCACAACCTTACCGCGCGGCTTGCCCAGGCAGAGGGAGGGAGGGAGGAGGAGGGAGAGGCGAGAGCACAGGCAGGCAGGCAGGTGGGGCGAATCTAAAAATAGCGTCGCGCCGGACACTCTCCGCGTAATGGGGTTCACGCACCGCGTAATGTGAGCACGTTAGGTTCTGGCAGGGCACCGCGTAAACGTGGAAACGCGGAATGTGGGACCGCGTAAAGCGAGGGTTGACTGTACGTTCCTTGTCCTTCAGAATAGTGGATATGGTCGACTGCGAGAAGCCTAGGTCGCGTGAAATTGTTGCTATAGTTTTTCCATTCTCATACTGCATTATTATCTTCATTTTCATCTCAACAGTAATTGCCTGTCTCCATTTCTTTGGAGCACCACCAGCACTCTCACTTGTACGCTTTCCAGTCATTATAAAGTCAATTAAATACGATAATAACGTAAGTACACAGTGCGATGAGTATAGGATACGATAGCCAAACACCAACTAAGCGCTCTACCGAGTGGGAGCTGTACCCACGAGGTGATCCAAGCCACGCTCTCGTCTAGGACGGAACCGTTTCGGTATAGAAAATGCGCGCATCATTTGAAAACATTTTTGGTCCCGACTGCGCGGTCGTATGTGCGGACGGTCGTTACGGTCAGAGCAGGTCGTAAGTGCGGATGGACGTAGGTCGAGTCAGTCGTAAGTCGGGAGTACCTGTAAACGTCATATATTTTGCACAAGAGATAAAAATTTTAGTACATTTGTGTACAGTACGGTAGTATATTTTATAATGTAAAGTTTTTCAACTGTATTTTTGGGTACATATACATAAATTTCTTCATTTATTTTCATTCATTTACATGCACATACCATACTAAAAGAAACGTAAAAGAAATAAATGACCTAAGTTCAAACCTGTACTGTACATGTACTAAATGATAACGGTACTAAAATTGTTGTCTAGTGCAAATTATAGCTTGTTTATATTCAAATTGATTTCTATCTTACAAGAATCCCAGCAGTGTAAATTATATTCTCCCAGGTCATTTCACTGGCATTTTATAAGAGAGAAGCTTAGTCACTTAAGGACTGATAAATAAACACACATGAGACCTTGGCGCCAACTGTCAAACGTATCACCAACCCTCTCGCTCCCCCCCCCCTTCCACGCTCCCTCCCTTCCTCTCTCCCTCTCCCTCATCTGCCCAACCAGGGTTATAGGCTTACAGTTTTTATCTTATATAATATCTCAGACTAAAGTTAAATCTCACATTACAGTAGTGATTTAAGAGTAGGAATGTATATGCGTATATATACAGTAAGTGGGGTATGCTATAACTAATTTAATTGGTTCTGAACCGTTCGTTACAGCATTCGTTCATTATAGGATTAATCCGCTCAGGCCCCCAAATACAACCACTTAACACTGAAAAATTTCTGTGGAAATTGTAAAAATACGGTACTTTTATCTTACCTTAGTGTTGTTCAGCATGCAGGACACCTTGCTTTGCTAAGTCTAGAGATTCCCTTACCCACTTGCACAGTTTTAACTCCTCTTTATTCTTCAAAATACATAGTCGATTTAGCCATCCCATATTCATCACTAAGTTTCGCAATGCTTGTTCCATTCTCACGCTTATTTATAATTTCTATCTTAGTTTCAAGGGTAATTAGTTTTCTCACTCGCTTTGGCGATTCACTGTTACAATTGTACATGTATAACAAAATAGTTATAAAATAACATGAATTTCACATCAAAAGACGAAATTTTAACAAGTTCAGTGGTGCACTGACTACACAATGAACCAATATGGCGCTGGCCTGGCT
>NW_024739446.1:0-15145 GCF_018991925.1 Homarus americanus
CTCATCCTTTTTTAACTTTCTTTCTTTTTCACTACCTCTTGTTGTAGCTGTATTTTCTCAATTTCGAACTTCCCTTGTGCTTCATCACTCGTATTAGACTCATCACTACTCAACTCAAGGTCTTCAAGAACTTCGTCCAACACTATCTTTTCTTTACTCTTCCATGTAGAGTTCTTAAGCGATAATTCACTTTCCATGGGGCAATGTTGACATCCCACAACACCCAGCCAGGAGTGATGGGACCCCGAGCAGTTATTTTCGTGTGGTAAACAGGTCCTTATACACAAGTAGGTAAGTCTATATATCCTTCAGATAATGTAATAGGCTCCAAAACATCCCAAATTTGGGAGCTAGCACTCACAGCTGTGTTTACCAGTGCCCGCCACCCAACAGAGCAGGAGCGTAGTCTTTGCTCGAATGAAGAATGTCTAATGAGATTACGAGAGGAAGGAGGGCCCAGCGGAGGAGTTACATACCTCCTCCTCCCCATCTCCCTTGCTCTGGCTGAGTTATGTGATTAAATCTCTGAACAGTCAAATGGTTAATATACGATGAATTGCTTTATTAATACTCAATTCAAGTAGCTAAACAACTCTTTTCCATTGTAATTTTTTATTAGAATAAGCATTGCCGGATATGGTATGTAAAAGCAACACTAAATTCCCTTTAGTTACCGGACAAACCTTACGTTTGTTATTTTATTTTATACATTTATGGTTTTGGTTGCACTATATTTAAACGGGTGTTGTCGGCAGGAATGTATGGAACAACTTGTCGGGGTCCAGCATAACATCAGAGGCAATAAACGACACTATGATGTTGGCAGATCCTCTCTACACTCCCCAAGCAGATAGAAAAGTCAGAGTAGGAATATCATCATGAACGTTCACCAATTCTTTGCTCAAGAAGGTTCTTGCGAAACGATGGAAGAAAGAAGTTGTGTAGAAGACAGCCTCAGCAACTCCGGTCTCTATGACCACAGCGGAAAGAATCAAGGCAGAAGCAAAGAAATCGTCAGGCGGAGTACTATGTTCGCCAAGTGCCAGACCTTCACCTGTCGTAGGACAACTTGACTATTTTGATAGAGAATGCATCAGAAGAGAGCTCCTCTCGTTTTATGAAAGAGGTGAACTACCTACACTGTCAGCATTGTTGGAGAGGGTAAAGCAGCCTGTTTTAAAGGGTCACAGAGTTCACTTTATAAAATAGTAAAGAAGCTGGGGTTCAAGTACATAGTGGCAGGAAAATCTTGATGGAGAAGGAGGACATTGTAGCTGCAAGAAACAAATACCTCAGTTACATACAAAAGAACAGAGAAAGCTCTAATCCCCGTCCAGAGGTATATCTAGATGAAACCTGGATCAACCAGAATCAATGTGTTGAGCGGTGTTGGACTGTGAATGACGGATCAGCAGGACCCAAACTCAAATCAGGAAGAGGAGCGAGGTTTATCATCGCGCATGCTGGTGGTCGTCAGGGATTCATACCCGGAGCTCTGTTGATGTTTAGGTCCAAGAATGGAGCCAAGGGTGACTACCACGATTCAATGGATCATGAACGGTTTAAGGCCTGGTTTAAAGAGCAACTACTCCAAAACATCCAAGGAGGATGTTAAGATCATTAAGATCATTAATAAAGTACCAACGAGTAGCAGCAAGAAGTGTGAAGTAATGCAGTGGCGAGGATCAAATAACATCTGTTATGATCCTTCCTTCACAAAAGTAGAATTACTTCAGGTCTGCAAACAGCAAAAAGAAAAACAGGAATATGAAATAGATCAAATAGCGGACACAAATTACTCAGACCACCTCCTTACCACTGCAGGTTGAGGGAATTACAAATGAGGCAATCCAACACAACCCCAGAGCATTGGCAAAACTGTATAAGACATACATTGAAAATAGAAGATGAATGTAGAGCCAAAGATACAGCTCTAATTCACTTGCTTGAAAATTTTGTAATTAACTTGATCTCAGATGAAAGTAGTGGGGAAGATAACACTGGTAGTGAAATGATTGTGGGAGGATAAGGCGCTGTCATTGTGATGGAGGGATGAATTATACTGTAACGCAATAAAGTTGTCAGTTAAGTCTTATCCGCAGTTTTATAATATTCCAGCATTATCTTCTGAGAGAGAGAGAGAGAGAGAGAGAGAGAGAGAGAGAGATTAAAGCATGGTCACGATATAACGTGGGAATGGTGAAGTACAGAAGGAAGAGATTCATTTGGAGGAGGATATAAAATTGAGAGTTACCCGGCGGAAGAAATACAGAGATAACCGGGTAACTTAGAAGGCATGAACATAAATGGCATAGACTACGAAAGGTTGAAAGTGACTGGAGGCATGAAAGAATACGGAGGTGGAATACAAGTACAGGACATGAGACGAAGAGAGAGAAGGAAAGGTAGACCTATGTTGTTTATCAGTGGGGAAGGGGAGATGAGTGTAAATTTGTTGTATATTTATTCTCACATTTGCTGTAACTGTAGATATTATCAGATATAACTATATTATATATGTATGCCAAAATTAACTGAAATTTTGACTGAAGAAATCTTGTCGTGAACTCGGGAACAAGAGAAAGAGAAAATTGTTTTGCGAACAACTTCATATTTCCCGCCGCTGGTGACGGCTGTTTGTTCGAACTGCCAACCTCCCCAGTCTCTCACACTCGCCCACCAACTTTTAGGGGTCGTGTAATATTTCAATGTGATTCTCATCTCTTAAAATGCTAGTTTTTGCATGATGTAGTATTACTGATACGTAATTTGTCTTAGTGTGACTTATTGTTGGTAACAATAAGTGTATATTAAATGCATCCTCTGAAAGCGTGAATTTGCTACCAGAGTTTAACAGTTAATTCATGTATAAGATTTCTGATAAACTTCCTACGTGCTTATGTTTGATATAATGAATATATGTATCTTTATATAATTTAGCTTAATATTTTTCTCGTTGAAAACGGTCATTCCAACGAATAGGAATAAACTCATTCAAAAATACATCAATACTTCAGAACGAAATCGGACAGGTTTGCAGTAGCCAATCAGCTGTAACTCTGAGAAAAAATGCACATTAGTCGCTACTTACCAAGTTAACCAACGTGTGTGTGACTGTGTCCGCTCCACCATCACTGTTTTTGTGTTGGGTGAGTTCTGGCACAACTAATTGTGTTGTTAAGTGAACAGACATACATAAATCAAGTCTACAGTGTATTATATCAAGAGATTATTAGCCGTGTTGTGTGTAAGACTGGGCTGTCTATTGAAGGATGATGGTTTGTGGCCGACCAGAGTGAGTACATTGGCCTCCGGTGAAGTTCCCATGGATGGATCATATCGCGGTGAGTATTATCACAATTTATTGTAGGTTTTGTTGTGTGCTTCCGTCATTATTGCTGTATCTTGGTAAATGTAATCACGATTCGCAGTGTACGAAACTAGGTTTACAGAAGCAGTGTATTCGCTTCCATCGGATAAATAAAGCAGGAATTTTGTTAATATAGGTTTGGAAAGGTTACCTTTTAATTTTAACCCCACATTTTCCCTCTTCAATGCCCTGCCCACTTTGGAAGGTCCTTTCCTTTGTCGTTCCTAGTGTTAAAAGGATTATATATCCTTGAATTTGCAGTTGTCCCAAAAATAAAGGTCACATTCTTTCAAATCACAATGAAAAATATAAAGAAACAAATTATTTCAATACTAGAATTCCCGGTTCGACGTAAAACGAATCTGAAGGGAGGTGTTAGTACAGTAATTTAATTTCTTCGAGTTACTACTGTTTTGTGGGGAAAATTTCTCACTTTGTGTAGTAATAGTCATACAGATACATGTACTCTAACTTATTAGATATAGTTTTTTTTATCCCCGGCTAACGTCTGGAGTAAAAACAGGAAGAATTTGTCAACTGAGATATATATATATATATATATATATATATATATATATATATATATATATATATATATATATATATATATATATATATACAACGGAGCACCTTAGCTTTCGTCTTTATTCAAGAGTTGCCTCTGAAGATGTCTTGAATAAAGACGAAAGCTAAGGTGCTCCGTTGTTTCCCTTTTCCCGTGTGATTTTATCAAGATTTATCCTATCCACGTTTTCATTGTGGATCTACATGATATATATATATATATATATATATATATATATATATATATATATATATATATATATATATATATATATATATATATATATATATATATATATATATATATATATATATATATATATATATATATATATATATATATATATATATATATATATATATTACGTGACAAAAATGTATATATTTTGTGTGTGTGTGCAAAGACTATAATTATACGGAAAATAGGAATGAGACCCCTCGACGTGTGATTGAAATTTTGTTGAGCAGTCGCTAGATGGCTCTGCCAAGGTTTTACGTTGACTGTTGACACTCGCAAAATTCAATCCAGTGTACCAGACATGTGTTGCTGGTGGATGTTATCGTCGCGTCATAATTTTCGCAACTGTGTGTTTATACTGGAAAGATATATATCAACACGTACATGTTTAAACTTATATTTTATTATGACTAAGAAAAACTGATGTAGCCGAAGGTATTTGCACGCGAGTTAAAATAACGAAATAGTTATTTGCACCCGAAACTTGTCATCATGGGCATCAGGTGCAGAGAGTGAATCTGTTATCTGCACCCGAGGTGTGTCATAGCGAAATTCGGGTGCAAAATTACTTCATCTATTTACAGTCGATATTGCCTAATCATATTTAATGAAAGATGAAAAAGTGTGTAACTATTCAAACTACAGTAAAAATTGACCAATTCAGTTCTTGGCGCCGACTTATTGTATTCGTCATTAATGTTTACAATGGAATTGTGAATATTAAAATTTTTACATACATGAACTGCTTTATTATCGTATACTAACAATATATCACTATGCACATAAACTTGCAGTCAATAGGAAAACATTGTCGAATACCGGTGTACAGTCCCCTTCACCCTTGCGTTTACAGGGACTCTTCATATAAACATTCTCAAATCATTGCATTGAGATATTTGTTTTAATATTGTTTTAGTTTGATTCCATAGTATGTTTACTATTGCGAGTTTCCTTTCTGCCGAATGTAAACAAACACAGCGGTGCCACATTGCACAAAACCTGACGAGCCCCAGTAAGCATACTAGTGAAGGGGACTTTACACCTACGTGCTCACCAAACGTTACAACAATTCAACTAATTAACGGTATTCAAGTTACAAAGGTTAATTTTACCCTCACGTCCACTCAACACAGTAAATTTGTTGTCACCAGTCATTCAGCACACGCACACACATTACATAACTGTTGCACATTTAATTACATATTTACGTCATAGGAATACAAACAAATATTTCACACCTGTAAAAATTTCCAACATTCGATGAAACACTCAGATAAAATCATGTTCATAAAAAAATAATGATGGTAGCCGCGTATTTAGCAAATTTGTGTCGATATGAAAACTAACATTGGCAGGTTTTGGAATAAGCGAGTACTGTTAGAAGAGGGATTATCTATATACATGTGAGATGTTTGAAAATTGTGTTGACTTTGTTTTCGCCTTTGATATTAAGAGTTTGATTTTATCCCAAGTCAAAGCATAGCAAATGGAATATAGATGGAGACACTTATAACTTTCCCGATGAGGAATATTCTTCGTTTTGTTCTCTCACGAAGAATCAAAACCCTTTTTTTTATCGCGTAATCATGACTAGTGGTTGGGATTCTTATGGGTGATTAGCTTGATGAACGTTCGACTACCCGCTTTAAATGAATGGTTCTTTTTACTTCATAAATTTTCAGTATTAATCGTAATGGCTCTTGTCAGCCTTGGATGGTTTACCAATCTTCACCTTGAGGTTAATTCCTGAGAAACAGTGGTGATCCGAGTCAGTGACAACCCTGGCGACACCTTGACGTTTCTTGACAGGTGATTTAATGTAATGTGCGTGTTCCAGCGATACCTGGTATATTTGTATATTGTTTATGGAAGAAATAGATGTTCATGATTAATATTCCTTACACGGGAGACTATAGGTGTTTCCTTCGTCATTTCTACTACCAAATAGTCTTGAAGTACAGCATTTTCAATATTAATTCTTTTATCGCCCACACGACTACTTAGATCTGCCTATATTTATTACTGCGACCCAACTTCCATAGATAATATTATCAGGAGCTCGATAATTATATTTGTTTACATACAGGTATATTATTAGATAATTATAGGACCTATGATGATGACCACACTGTTTCTCTGTCTCAGTCTATTACACAGTGAGGCATATAACAATATGATCGATCAGGTCAGCACCCCCCCCCCCCAGTTTGTCTTGGCTGATCCCATAATGTCTATTTTTCTCACTCATAATTTCAAAGATTTCTTCTCTGTCTCGGTAATGCCAATGTTCCAGCTTGAAGTCCGTTTGAGGTTATGGTCACATTATCCGTTGAAACGATCTGTTTTTGAGGTTCCTCTGGGTTACACGTGCAGTTATATTTTCCTGTTCAGCCACGGCTTGCGGGTCCTGTGTAGAAGGGACCTGTGTGTTTCGAGACTACCCACGTCCCAGGTTAGGACGCAGTTCTCTCGGGCCTCCACACCCCAACAACGTAACGCTAGTTCGGGTGCAGTCTCACCCAAAAGTTCGTTAACTCTCCCAGCCAGCTATTGCTGCACTGCCTGCTTCAGATGTTTGAATCTGTCTCCGTACCAACCAGAACATGAAACCGATACGAATGAATCTAAAGGGTCTGTGTGTGATATAGACCCAACCATGAAAGAGAAGGCAGAGGATTGATTGATTCTTGAGTATTTGGAAGAGTCTGTGGAGGAAGAAGGACCACAACAATGGTTCCAGGTCTTGACATGGGGGTATTTAACTTAAAAATTTTCAACTTTTTTGCAACTATCTCACAAATAGTCATGTTACTTTCTACTACCAGTGACCATTTCTAGGTAAGAACGTTTTTTTTTAATTCTAGCCCCCCCTCCCCCCCTCCGTCTGATACACCAACAATTTATACATAACTGTAACAGTAATAGTTATATGGAAGGACCCCTGGCAACGTCCCAACACACAGTACTGTATAATAATCATTATAATGTGCCTTAAACGCGCTTGAGTGTTTGTGGCGCCTTAATGTCTTGCCAGACGTTATAACTCTGTTTTAGTTCATCGTCCACAAGTCAAAGATATGAGACTATATAACACAGTTTATAAGCTCACACTGGTATAAGGTTTCTCAATATATGAGGCGCCATAAACACCATCAGTGTTGGTCAAGATATACAGTGTGATTGTGTCAAAATACTGCTGATGGTGAGGCTGAAGGTCGACTGTTGTTATGAGAAGCTGTCGGTCAGACCCGGTGCCCAGAGACAGTTGTGATTCACTGACTAACATTTTGCAATTATGAACTTTAACCGAGATACTATGTTCATAATCAGGCAACACCAGGCTTCAGGGAGACCACTTGTTAGAGAGCAAAGAAATATAAATCGCTGGAAACTGTGCCTAGAAACCCTGAGTCTACTCCGTCCCCTTCACTCTAAAGTCTCGGTAAACAGTGACGTTACTCATCAGTAACAGCCGTGATATTTCTGTTTTCTTTACAAATACAATATTATTAACAGTACTGTTGTGTGCACTATCTTACAGCGAATTAATTAAACAAGGAATCATTATTTACCAAGAAACTGGAAACGTCTTGTAGGAATGCAACAAAACATTGCAGTATTTCCATTCCGTGTCGCCATCAAGTGATCTGTAGTCGAATAGATTTGCTAAGTGACGCTACGCCTATCTCTCTCAAATAAAGTAAATACATACGCCTTTTCTAACTACTATTTTCTCGGAGTAATTATAAGTAAATGTTATGATTTTATAGTTTATGAAATACAATGTTTACATTTTATACTCTTCAGAATATTATATAGTCTTTAAAAATTATAGGAATAAAAAATTCTCACCAACTTTATCTTTAATCGTTACAAGACACAACAGCTTCCCGAAGAGTTCCTGACTAATTGTGATTGTTCTAAGCTGAGGGATGAAGAGGAGGGTGGAGCAGGAGGTGGGTGGAGCAGGCGGAGGGTGGAGCAGGAGGTGGATGTAGAGCAGGAGGTGGATGTAGAGCAGGAGGTGGATGTAGAGCAGGAGGAGGGTGGAGCAGGAGGTGGGTGGAGCAGGAGGTGGATGTAGAACAGGAGGTGGATGTAGAGCAGTAGGAGGGTGGAATAGGAGGATAGACGCTTGCTATAAGAAATAACAACGACCGATTTTTATAATAAGCCAATTCTTATTATGGTTGACATTCGGGAGGGGTGACCGAGTATTGGTGGTGGAAGCTATCACTCTGGTTGATCTTGTCAGTATACATCGTTGGAGATGTTTATTGCTCTCATAATATTGACCATGGCAGATATTTACGTCCATAACAAAGGCATAAATTCAATAATACCAAGCGAGTAAGATTATATTAATATTGCTGAACTAAGGATAATTATACCGCCGTCAAAACGAAGCCAGACACAAATGTCCCCAGATGTCATTATGAACCTACAGAATATTATAATAAAGATTGTATAAATATTCATACATTGACAACAGTTTAGCAAATTATATGATATAAAATTCATCAGTAAACCGCTAAATTTAATCGGATCATCACTATTATCTAATTGAGCAGAGGCGAAGTATACCAGTGCCCCCCCCCTCCCGCTTTCCTATTGCCAAGTTTAAAATAATCTGTAAATCGCTTCAAGGGGCATCGAGCCGTTATATCACCACCTCCAACACGGTCTTACGCGAAAAGGAAAACATAATAATAATAATAATAATAATAATAATAATTGACGGTTTATTGAAAAAGTTCTGCAGCCCGAAGGCTGAAAATACACATTGGACATAAATGACTTATTACATACATTGGTGGTTTAACAAAAGCCTTCATTAGAGAAAGGTAAAGGAACATACAGTGAACATAAAGATTATTGTAGGTGTTGAACAGCAAGCACGTAGTGTAGTAACTCCCTCCCAGATGGTGTTAGGAGGAACTCACGTGGTGTAGTAGTTCCCTCACAGATGGTGTTATGAGGGACCTGACTTCGTGTAGTAATTCCCTCACAGATGGTGTTATGAGGGACCACGTGGTGTAGTAATTCCCTCACAGATGGTGTTATGAGGGACCTCACGTGGTGTAGTAATTCCCTCACAGATGGTGATATGAGGGGCCTCACGTGGTGTATTAATTCCCTCACAGATGGTGTTATGAGGGGCCTCACGTGGTGTAGTAATTCCCTCACAGATGGTGTTATAAGGGGCCTCACGTGGTGTAGTAACTCCCTCACAGATGGTGTTATGAGGGACCTGACGTGGTGTAGTAATTCCCTCACAGAGGTGTTATATGAGTGAGGTGTGGTCCCAGGCCTTCCTATCGTAGACGGATTAACACATCGCTGGTTGTTGTTGGGTCTCATGGGCCGTTATCACTGGGTACCTAGGACCTCAATGTGTGAAGGTTAACTTGGGTACGACTGTTACTGATGAGTTGTTCTCGCTGACTTAAGCACTGTTCACCACTGTTCACCTCTGTTTAACACTGGTTCCATTCCTTTCCTAAATGAAATTGTAACTTCTAGCGAGAACTTGTTGATATTCCGGTGGGGAGGAGGGTTCAGGGGAGGGAGTTGGTATGGGCCAACTTAACAGTTGACCTGGCTGCTCCGAGAGGAGCGCCAGGTACGTCTTGACCCTTCGGTGGTCAAGGATGCGTCAAGCTGTGTGTGCCTCGAGTCAAACATTGTAACGTGATATTGGTGGACCTAAAACTCATTCGTTTAACATATATGACATACATATAATAAGTACTAAAAATGTGAGTAGTTTTTGTATATTTCTCTTTTTAATTTGAAAAGTTTTGATAAACAGTAAATGGGATTACAATTTACATAGGCTATGAACGTGTACTCGTAACCATTATTTATTCAATAATAGATTCAGAATTTCATTGGGCAAAATGATTTAATATTTTTCTGTGGTTTATTTCCATTCCGATCAAAATACTTATTTATATTATCAGTAAAACATGGAAAGAGAGAGAGAGAGAGAGAGAGAGAGAGAGAGAGAGAGAGAGAGAGAGAGAGATGCGCGTCTATACGCCTGTGTGTGAGGACATGTGTGTGGACAACTGATGGTCCAGCAGGCTTATGGTCCAGTGATACACACCCACCAATAACACACAACCAACACTCATTCACTATCTGGATGGAGAAGTGTGTGGCAGTTCAGTGTCCTGGTCAGGTGTTTCATGTACACTTTATGCCAGAAGGTCATGCAAAGGTCACTGTGCTGGGTGAGGTCTTTCTCTTGCCGTCAACCTTCTGTGTTTGCTCAGTAATTTCCACAGTAAACTATGCTAATGTCCGGCCAACTAAGGCTTAAACTTTCTTGATATTCTAAAATATAACTCTGCGTTGATCTTTACAGAGGAGCACGAAGTATTGCATACAAGCATAATTCAGTGTTACACATTGGCGAGAACCACAGTACTTACATATCTGCTATATACTGTACATATCCCAGGAAAACCCATTCAAAGCTTAACATAATAGTATAAAAATAAGCCAGAAATAGAATTAAAAGGAATAGTAATAAGAACATAAGAATGAACGAAAGTGCAGCGGGCTTATTGACCCGTACTAGGCAGCCCTGTTTATACCCAACCCCTATCGCTCATATATCCGTTCAACCTATATTTGAAGCTACCCAGCGTGTTCGAGTTAATGATGAAGTTCGGTAACTTGTCCCACTCATCCACTTTTCTATTTCCAAACCTAAATCTAAATTTGTCCAATCTCAAACCATTGCTACGAGATCGCTCCTTTATTCAGCCCTGACTTCCATTTATACTCCTCGATCATATCACCCCTCACTCTACGTCTCTCGAGGGAGTGCACATTAAGATGCTTTAACCTGTCTCTGTACTCAAGGTTCCTAATGCCCGGGATTAGTCTTGTCATCCTCTGAATGCTGTCTAGGGATTCTATATCCATTCTGTAGTACGGTGACCAGAACTGAACCGCGTAATCCAAGTGAGGTCTCACAAGGACAAGATATAGTTTTAGGATAACCTCGCTAGTCTTGTAACTTACACGCCTTTGTATGAACCCAAATACTTTGTTAACCTTGTTTCGAGGAAATACGCATTGTTGTCTTGGTTTAAGATTCCTACTTATCATTACTCCTAAATCTTTCTCACAGTTGGATTTCTCTATAATATCGTTGTTCATATGGTTTCTCTGTTTACATTTCCTAGACTTAGTACTTTGCATTTGCCCACATTAAATTTCATCCGCCATTTGTTGGTAGCCAATCGATACATAAATTATAATCCTGAGATAGAGCGAGCTGCATGTTTTTGACTGCCTTTAACATCTGTCTGGACAGCTTTCCTGACTAGACTGACAGAACATTTTCACGCTATCACTCAGCACTCACGCCCGTGCCAGTGACTTACTCTCGCATCACTGCCGTAGTGAGTCGGCTTATAACAAGAAAAATCTCCGTGTTTTGAACATATACAAGGCGCTATAGGTTAACCCAAGACATTAGAGTCACACACAAAACACTGCACTTACGTACAAAGACCTGTAGTTACATTCAATACACTGTAGTTACGTTCAGAGCACTGTATTTTCGTTCAAAACACTGTAGTTACGTCCAAAACACTGTATATTCGTTCAAACCTCTGCAGTTACGTTCAAACACTGTATATTCGTTCAAAATACTGTAGTTACGTTCAAAACACTGTATATTCGTTCAAAACACTGTAGTTACGCTCAAAACACTGTATATTCGTTCAAAACACTGTAGTTACGTTCAAAACACTGTATATTCGTTCAAAACACTATAGTTACGCTCAAAACACTGTATATTCGTTCAAAACACTGTAATTACGCTCAAAACACTGTATATTCGTTCAAAACACTGTATATTCGTTCAAAACACTGTATATTCGTTCAAAACACTGTAATTACGCTCAAAACACTGTATATTCGTTCAAAACACTGTAGTTACGTTCAAAACACTGTATATTCGTTCAAAATACTGTAGTTACCTCCAAAGTACTTTAGTTACCTTCAAAGCACTGTAGTTTCATTCAAAATACTGTAGTTACGATCAAAACATTGCAGTTACATTCAAAGCATCGTATTTGCTTTCTAAACACTCAGTAACGTTCAAAGCCCTGTAGTGACGTTCGAAGCACTGTAGTTACGTTCAAAACACTCTTGTTGGCTCTGGTCTATAAAGCACATTTTCTCTTCAAGCTTAAGTGGTTCAGCAAATAAAGAACAATTCGAAGCTTATTTTGTTTTTCATGCATTTAAATAAACAAGAAAGTGGGTTTCGTTATCAATCAGTCACCATCATTGGAGGTACTGGCGTAGGGTGGATGTCCAGAAGGCACGATACATTGTCATTCGTTGTTGTGGCGGCGCCTTTAGTGTGTTTTTTGACTAATGATGAGTTGCTTTCCTATTCAGACTTGCTTCCAAACATTGAGGGTAACAAATTGCTGCAGTTGCTTCCTTCTTTAAAATAGTCAAAATTTACCCTACAATTGAGATTAATCAGTTTCAATAGAATTAAGTTAATAAATGTATTTGTAAAACGAGT
This sequence comes from Homarus americanus, assembly GCF_018991925.1. Taxonomy (NCBI): domain Eukaryota; kingdom Metazoa; phylum Arthropoda; class Malacostraca; order Decapoda; family Nephropidae; genus Homarus; species Homarus americanus. The sequence continues at coordinate 12,733 of NW_024739446.1, forward strand.
ACAAATATATATACATAGTAGACTTTTGAAATATTTAATGGTTTTAAGTATATAAGAAAATAATTACTATGCATTTGGAATATATATTTTTTTTATCGCGTCTCTGTGCACTGAAAAGTTGAACACGTAAAGTTTCTAAGTGGAACTATTGTTGTGGAAGTTATATTCCTCATTTAACTCACAACTGCTGCTTAGTGTTTACAACCAGTGATACAGCGGGAGAGAGAGATTTAGTTTAATGACATACATGATGTTGCAACTACATGATTCAGATATTGTGCCGTATACAAATGAAATAGCCAGAGTACTGTAACCAAATAAGACATAAGTGCTATAACTAAATGACAAATACACCGTGTTGTATATAACTGATACAGACAAAGGGCTGTAACTAAATACCGTGGGCGGTCGCTCAAAAGCAGTTCCATGTAATGAGTTAGTGAGAACAAAAATTACTGAAATATTATTGACAAGCCGCATCTGGTAACACTTATAATCCCTTAATAAAATCCAGTAATGTTAGAGGTAAAAGTTTTATGGAACAACAACACACCAGCAGAGTTTCTTAGACTCATTGGATGGAGAGAGAGCCGGACACAACTCCTCACACCTTTAATGTTTCGCGGTAAAACTGAGGAGTAATTTCTTCATAGGACCATCACCGTAAAGCCATAAAACCTACACGAAGATTGAGAACTTATCTCGCTGAAAGGACAAACTCATCTCCTGAATGATATATTTTATGAACTAAACCTTACGTTGATGCGGCTTCCCTTTATGTGAGAGTGTAAATAAGATTATAAACGATTGAAAGATTTTAGCATAACATTTATTAATTCTATGTACAGGCGCAATATTAAAAAAAACAAGTACAGCAATAAACAAACACGAATCAGATATTCTTTATAATTTTGAAAGAAATACATAATGAGCTGTGTGTTACGAGAACCGTAGAAATGTGTGTGTGTGTGTATGTGTGTGTGTGCGCGTGCGTGCGTGCGTGCGTGCGTGTGCGTGCGTGCGCGCACGCGTTTATACATGCGCAGGTTTCTTTGTACGTGGATATATATGTGTATACATTTTTATCGTTACAAATCACAAAAAGAATTATGATATATATTCACCATAATGATAGTTGTAAACAGGAAATATTCAATACTAAAGCCAACCGCTGTGACATGTGTACCAAACACAACACCTTACCGGATGTAATGACCAGCGGCAGGTGACATTCTTGCACGCACGAGAGCGGAGCTGCTGATGTTGACACAGCCAGGTAGTGTGTCGCTCTTCACTGTACACAGCCAGGTAGTGTGTCGCTCTACACTGTACACAGCCAGGTAGTGTGTCGCTCTACACTACACAGCCAGGTAGTGTGTCGCTCTACACTGTACACAGCCAGGTAGTGTGTCGCTCTACACTGTACACAGCCAGGTAGTGTGTCGCTCTACACTGTACACAGCCAGGTAGTGTGTCGCTCTACACTGTACACAGTCAGGTAGTGTGTCGCTCTACACTGTACACAGCCAGGTAGTGTGTAGCTCTACACTGTACACAGCCAGGTAGTGTGCAGCTCTACACTGTACACAGCCAGGTAGTGTGTAGCTCTACACTGTACACAGCCAGGTAGTGTGTCGCTCTACACTGTACACAGCCAGGTACTGTGTCGCTCTACACTGTACACAGCCAGGTAGTGTGTCGCTCTACACTGTACACAGCCAGGTAGTGTGTCGCTCTACACTACACAGCCAGGTAGTGTGTAGCTCTACACTACACAGGCAGATAGTGTGTCGCTCTACACTGTGCACAGCCAGGTAGTGTGTCGCTCTACACTGTACACAGCCAGGTAGTGTGTCGCTCTACACTGTACACAGCCAGGTAGTGTGTCGCTCTCACACTGTACACAGCCAGGTGGTGTGTCGCTCTACACTGTACACATGGTAGTGTGTCGCTCTACACTGTACACAGCCAGGTGGTGTGTCGCTCTACACTACACACACAGCCAGGTAGTGTGTCGCTCTACACTGTACACAGCCAGGTAGTGTGTTGCTCTACACTACACACCAGGTAGTGTGTCGCTCTACACTGTACACAGCCAGGTAGTGTGTCGCTCTACACTACACAGCCAGGTAGTGTGTTGCTCTACGCTGTACACAGCCAGGTAGTGTGTCGCTCTACACTACACAGCCAGGTAGTGTGTTGCTCTACACTACACAGCCAGGTAGTGTGTCGCTCTACGCTGTACACAGCCAGGTAGTGTGTTGCTCTATACTGTACACAGCCAGGTAGTGTGTCGCTCTACAATGTACACAGCCAGGTAGTGTGTCGCTCTACACTACACAGCCAGGTAGTGTGTCGCTCTACACTGTACACAGCCAGGTAGTGTGTCGCTCTACGCTGTACACAGCCAGGT